>NW_026869858.1:1200000-1500000 GCF_018135715.1 Danaus plexippus
AGACATATCAACGTCGGTGTTATAAAATAAAAATTATACATGACTTGAATATATATGAAAAGCTGAATAAAATATTTTTTTTCAAATATAATGATATTGGCAACACTAACTTCCTGTCATTTTAATTAAACAAGAGAAATATAAGGCCAATTTG
The DNA here is from genome assembly GCF_018135715.1 of Danaus plexippus. NCBI lineage: Eukaryota > Metazoa > Arthropoda > Insecta > Lepidoptera > Nymphalidae > Danaus > Danaus plexippus. The sequence goes on from NW_026869858.1 coordinate 1,200,155, forward strand.
ACAAACGATTGCTTCAGAGACTTCAATAGTAATGTCTGCCTACATCAATTATTAATTTAACTAAAATTAATACGTGATTTATTTGTAAGATTGTGTTGTTATAATGTTTTTGTTAAAGTTATTTTGTGTGTAATATAGTATCAATAAATATGTTAAAGTAAATCGGACGTCGTGGTAACCCTACACCCACGCCGATAACACTCGCGTCTGCGGCGAACGCGCGTGATACCAACATTTGTGACACAAACGTGTTCCAGCGTTTATAATAAGTTTGTCAATATATTAATACATAACACAATGTACTAATTATGGATTTTGGAAATGTGTTTACCTTTTTAAATAAATATGTAAAAGTCAATGACCGTGTCATACGTAATGAGCATACGTATTTTAGTTTAAAAATATATTATTTTTTAAAATTTAGAAATCCAATGTATTCTTTATAAAAATAGAAAAGATGTTAGTAAAATAATTCTGATTTGTGTTCTGTTCTCAATGTCAATACAAGTAGATGTTTCTTCAATAAAATATAAATAAATTAATGTTTAATAAACTTATATATAATAAATAATTACGTATATATATTTCCTTAATCTGCATAAAAGACGAATTGTAGTCGACCACCAATATTCGGCTTACAATTAGAATAGCCGTGGAGTGACATTTGTGTAGTTGCTAAGCAACAGTTGCTAGGCAACAATATTGTTTTCGTTTTATACATAAATTTCAATAAATATAGTGTCTTCGACTTCTTTATGAATATTTAAGTTGCCATTTTAAATTTTGTAACAATTTATGACAAAAGAACATTCAGGACGAAATTTCATTTACATTTTAAATGATCTTCCCCGACGCCAGACAATTACACCTCTCGCATATTTGGCGGCCATTTTGTGTGTATTTTAAGAGTTTACGATCGACGAACTTGAAACGAAATTCTTTCATCTGTGATTATTGCTTAATAAATGCTATATACATTTATTTTTTGACACTGCAGCCTTTTTTCCAATATAATGTTTTTCTATTATTAGTAAATTGTTACGAAAAATATCCAATATTTATAGTTTTATAGAGACCTATAATCAGTAACTTCATTGTTTAACTTTCTTTATTTTCGTTTTTATCTATTAAATTTACAATAGCATAAATAAAACAGTAAGTTTTTAATAAGTTCTAAATTATTACTAATACTAAAAAGCTACCATGTTTATTTATATCTTTATAATCTATACTTTTATTTTTATCTGTTCTGACAGCTTTCTATCACGCGGCGGGATAGTGATGTGATAAAATCGATGTAAGATTAATATTTTGTTAGTCCAAAGATAAAGCGTATATATAAATATATTTGTATATATTAATAGTTATTATAATTTGCAATTCGCTATGTAAAAAGGAGCAAACACGTTAGTTTCTATAATCATCTATAAATAAAATTATATCCGTTTGTAATATTATATAAAAATCTGTATCTGCTGTACAATGTACGTATTATACTTTTTTTTTTTATTTTCGTCTACTTCCGGTTTGTTCCGGCTAGTCACTGAAACACCTGGACCGATTTTGACGGGACTTTAACTCACCAACAGTTGATGGAATAAGGAAAAACTTAGGCTACCATTATTTTCAGGAATGTCATTAATTTATATTGAAATAAGTAATAAAAAATAATAATATCGTTTGAAATTGTGATTACATATACCAAGTATAAATAAAATCAAGTTGTGTATAGAAAATCAATACTAATAATTAACAAAAAAGTCTATATAAGTGGAATTCTTATATTTATCGTGACTGAGATAAGAGTGATGTGATTGAGATTGATTGTCACCGAATTTGAATTACGTATCCTCATGTTTTTAAAACAATAAATAAGATAAAAATACCGAGTTCATAATTATTTTTTTTTAATTTGTTCTTTTCGACAGGCTAAGATCTTAGACTATTCTACCTATTCATTATCATAACCTTTTTTTTAATGCTATGGCTTCGTTCGCACTAGAATCGTGGAATATTTAGCAAATGTCAACGATTACGTTTGTTGGACGAATTATAATCTTGAGTAATTTGTGGAGACAACACGAAGGCTTTGTCGTCATTGATAAAAGCAATTTAAATTAATCAAAAATGACTTATGACATACAAATGTCGGAAATTTAGACGTTTGACATTGTGAAAGTATTGTATTGTATAGTTGAGTTGTATAGTGAAAGTTTAAACCTTAAGTAATAATGAAAATAGTTTTAGCGAATTATAACCAAATAATACTGTTTGTTTAATTAGTTAAAGATTATCAAGAATTTTAATGGGTCCTTGTCTGTGTTTTTTTTAATACCTTAGAAAAGGTGAAAATCCTAGTTATACTAACTCTTCAAACATTTTGTAAACAATTTTTTTTATTAATGTCTCCATCATCTAAATCTAGATAATTATTTTTAAACTTGGTAACAAATGAAATTATGTTATCTATGTCACCGGTTCAATGACCGGCCGTTATCTGGCATTCCGAATTAAAACCAATGCCAAGGTCTCTTATAATATAAAAAAGGCGTGTTGAATATAAAATATAATAGAATTACAAAAAATACATTTTATGTTACACTAAGGGTATGTCTTAATTTTTATTACTTTAAAAAAAATATAGGTCCATAGAAACCTTCGTGTTTAAATTATAAAACATTTGTTTCTAACAAAAACAAAATTAAGTTAAAAAAAAATTAAATTATTAGCATTTCTTTTAAATAATTATCAATCGTATCAAGAAATATTTATCACTTGATAAAGAACACGTGCAGACATTTTTGTCACGATATTTGCGATCCCAAAACATGAGATAAAAAATTTCTCGCCATTCTCATTTCGTCATTAGCAAATAATCATAATAATGTAATATAATTTACCAATCAAGTCAAATATTTTTTTATCATAGCAACATTTACATAAGAAATAAAATGGAGTCACTTTTTCAGTATTGCGCTACTTGACAGCGTTGTAGAAACTAGCGAATACATTAGGCGTTCTACACATCAGCGGAAAACAAATTATTTATTATAGTTATACTTAAAATATGTTTGTTTGATACCTCTCTTGGGTTTTCCCAGGATTTTCTTAAGGTATCCCATTGACAAAACGTTCAAAATTCGTTACAATAATTTGATTAGAGAATATTTAGTTACGATCGAACTTGCATTTGATGTCAGTGATTTTATTGTGATATAAGTCTTAGAATTTTTCCTGTTTTACTAATTATTATTTGTTTGAAATACATACCATCAATATCGAAGTTTATTCTTAAGTTCTTACGTACAGGTATCGTCTGAGTTTATCCAACGTGCACCGAGCCTTCTATTTTCTAACCGTTAATTGTTTTGCACGCATACATAACACGTAAATTTGCCGCTTCACTAAACAATTCTACGTAATTACTAACACTCATATGTCCTACATTTTCTACACAATTGGAATAGCTTAAAAAAAAACAAATACTTTTTAGGGAAAAATTTATTTACGTGCTGTCATATAGTTTGCACCGTTTGGTTTTTTAGAGTCGAAATTTCCCATCATTCCATGGGCTCATCGTGCGGGTGCCAGGTTCATCGTTGCAGGGAGAGGAGCTTCAATAACGCCTGGGACTTGCGACCCAGGTGTAGGTTTAAGGCCCTATCTAACGCGTTAAACGCTCACCTCCGCCGTCGAAACTCTCCTCTCTACTTTAAATATATATCTAAATTCCTGTTTCATAACTTCTACACAGAATTTACAAGACGAGGTCATATTAGATATGAAGGTTACTAAAGGTATTGTAGATACGATTTACTATGCTTCTACGACAAAGAGATATATGTCCATAGAAAATTACTTAGAAGTAAGTTAACAGGTTAATTCTCAATTGTTTTTTTAGAAACATTATGAAATAATAAAAATACACGTGTAAAATAAAGTTTCTGAACGTTATGTCTTCTATAATAATAATAATAATAAAATAATTAAACGATAACTTTAAAATTTTTATACCTTTTAAGAGAATTGAGCGAACAGATGAACGTGGAATGAAACAGTCATAGTTTATATGAAAAAGTGTACTAAGGTATTATTTATATAAAATGTATTAGAAATACATATATTGAACTATATAAAGTAAACATCACACACACTACCGCGACTCACACACACATATACACCGATCCGTGAACATTTCTCAATGTGTGTGACGTCACTGAATGTTAAACATACCACACACTACCGTAACTCACACACACATATAATACACCGATCCGTGAACATTCCTCAATGTGTGTGACGTCACTGAATGTTAAACATCACACACGCACATATAATACATAGATCCGTGAACATTCCTCAATGTGTGTGACGTCACAGAATGTTAAACATCACACACACATATAATACACCGATCCGTGAACAATCCTCAATGTGTGTGACGTCACTGAATGTTAAACACAATGGCGTTTATATTCTACTATTGAACTTGAAATAATCAATTGATTAAGGTCGAATATCGACCTTTGTATATAATATCAAAACTATATAGAAGTATAAATAGCATCTGGCTAAGGAGTGTCGCAGAAGAATTATATCACGAAATACGGTTTCTGTAAAGGAAAAAAAATCGGTATATTATATTGAAATAATAAAAAAACCGAGTTGCATCCGAAAAACTTAGTTTCATTTAAATGTTCTTTAATTGAAAAACAATGACTGATAACCTCTTCATAGTTAATTTTATTCAACAGATTCGTAACTATCATTTCGTCACCATAACTGACAGTTTGTTTAAAACCGTGCCGTAGTTGACGTTTGATAAAAAAAAATAAAATAGAAAGAAGTTTTCAATAAAGTAACCTTGTTTTTAAAATCGATTCCTTTAACGATTATACGATATTAACTCTACCCATCTGAACCCATCTGTGATACATATATGTACATATTATTTGATATAATCATTCGTAACATATTATAAAGTAAAAGGATGCTAGTTTCAAGGGACATTCCTTGCGTCTAAGTGAAAGGTTATCTCGCGGGTTAAGCTTGTTGTTGAGAAAATATGAGAAGATAAAAAAAATGGCCAGTTTGGACAAAAGGTTGGCAAATATGATTAAAAATTTACGCACTCGAGTGACGCCCAATTTTCAGTACACGTATGACGTACCACAAGTTTACACTGTCACAACACACGGAGAGTTAACGGTATTACATTCATAAAATATAGCATCAATTCATTTTCAGAACGTACTTCGAAGGCAGCCCTAGTAAGTTCGTTTCAGATTTGGTTAGGGAAAGAGGAGCTTGGACGGTGGAGGTGAGCGTTTAACGCGTTAGATAGGGCCCTTAAACCTACACTTGGGTCGCAAGTTCCGGGCACTGTTGAAGCTCCTCTCCCTGCAACGATGGACCCGGCACGTACAAGGTGAATCCATGGAATGATGACAGGTCTCGTCTCTTAACGTCGGCTATCATTTGTCAAGTAAATCTTTTCGTTGTCGTACTGTTAAAATTAATTAAAAAAAACTTAATTAAATAATAGAATATTAGTTTACAATAAAAATAACGTTTACATATAATTACATATAATTATTGCATTACTTTCAATGTTAAAAATTCGTAAATTAATTTAATATTCCAACTATGACAACAATAACCACACTTCCGAACCGTTACTACACACGAAACTTTTTCCGTTTTTAACTCCTCGTATTAATTCAATATCACTAAAATTCATAAACGAATAACTGCTAACGGAGAGTATTCAGTGTGAGAGCTCGTATTAGGGGTACGAAGCTCGTAAATTTATTGGATGACAAAAAAAAAATATTCATTTTCTACAGATACCTATAATACCCGTAGTAATGTTTTGTAACCCAAGATAAAATTACTGTAATCCCTCCGACCTTATAGAATATAATCGTAGAATAACTTACACAATACACATAAGAAACGTCTTACTGTGAAACCTATCGAAAATTTGTAAACACTAAACATTTTAACAAATCGTAAGTTTATTTAGAACTAATATTTTCGCGTTTACTATGATTTTTTTATTATTTTAACGTCATACCAAGACGTTACGTCTCGGTTACTTTGCAGCAGCCGTGATCACGGGCAGACGAGATGACAGCGTCTCAACTTTGACAACCTTAGGAGCGTGACCGAAACGTCGGGAGTATTTAATATTAAAAAATTAAATAATGCGTTTTAAAATCGAATATATTAGTTTAATTTAAATGAATACTCGCGATACTCTTAGATTTTAATGTCTGAAATCGTAATATATCAAAGAATTTGTTTATTACAGTACTTTTTAAGTAAATTATTTATGAATCGGTTGAAATTACGTTTTATACATGTATTTTATCGTAGATACAGGGTACAATATCATGATTTTCTGGTAATTAACGCATGATATTGTTTTAAACTTGAGATATTAAGGTCAATATGAGGAAGTGGCATACACCGTACATGTCTCTGGCGTGCCGCGATCGTGTCACTGATTTATTTTTGGTAATTACCGACCTTTGACCTCGGGCAGTTTAAATGTAATTGGCTGTTAATAAACCTATGTTAGGTTACATTAAATATAATGATTGTTACCGGGTTTGCTTAGTATATAGTATTAATATATATATACTCATCAACTATTAATTTTATTGAATATGGGTGTGTTAATTTAGATATATATATTTATATAAAAAAAATAACAAAGTTTGGTAAACAAGAAGGTCTGGATGTGACCTTGGACCTTAAAATAATAGTGATAACAGGTGGCGTGAGCTGTACTATCAATAATAAACATATTGTATATTAAAAATAAAACACACACACACACACACACACACACACACATATATATATATATATATATATTATCCTAAATTATTTTTACAAATGATTACTCGTGAAAGTCTTAGATCTCATGATGCAAAATAAGTTACATTTATGTTACTAGATCCGTAGCGAAATATATTTAGATGAAACAATCATTATATTCTTAATCAAAGTCACTTTATAACTCAAATTATAATTATATGTAAATTAAGTCTGATGAAGGAAGATATAAAAATTTGAGAACGTATCTGTTGTGAAGATCTTTGAGCGGTTAAACAGTGTGCTTACCAAGGGTCTGCAGAGTCCAACGCAACACATATAGTATTTAGTCTATTCAATTAACTACATTGATACCATCATCAGTACTGTGAGGACTGACGAATGAAACACTCGAAACTGTTGGTTTAATTTGTCGATGCAAACTAATAGTAAGTTTAAAGCGCCCGTTTTCTATATAGAATACCGAAAATATAAATTATTTTTTCTTTTTTTCGGGAGAATATATCTATTTAATTTTGTAACCGAAACGTCGGGAGTATGTAGTTCTTTAAAATAATAAAATACGCGTAGTATTATCCAACAAAAAAAATATTAAAAACTACATAATCCCAACGTTTCGGTTACTTTTCAGCAACCGTGACGGGCAGACGAGATGTGAATGTCTGTCAGTTGGTCCTAAAATAATATCCTAAAGGCTTAGTCTCATTCAAACAAAAAATGTCGCTTACGATTTGATTTGTGTTGTATTTGAGAGAAATCTTCCAATAACAAACTAGAATACTTTTATAAATCTTATATTACCATATATATATATAGTCTTACTCCGCGTTCCTATGTTAAGAACGAATTGATATTAGTTCTGGACAGGCCCAAGTCTTGTAGTAGGTTGTAGAGAGATCAAGCCGTTATACCTCTCGCTCCCACTTCTACCGCGTACAAATTTACGAATATGAATATATATATATATATACACGTCTCGTAATTTTCCTGGATCCTTTTGCTGGGTGTGAAACGCACCTTATAAATTTTATAAATAAACATACTACAATATATATATATATATATATTTAACTATTATAGTTAAAAAACAGCAAGCAATGATCAAACGATAATACTTATTTATTTTAAAACATATTTTTACTCTAATTCGAACCCCTAAATGTACTGTGGGTGTTATACAATTTAAATAAGTGTCGCGAGCTCGCCACGTGACTCTCTAGAAAATGTTCGACGCTAGATAACAAACGTTTGCGGAGACAAATATTATGTTATTGTCTAATTGTGTATGAAATTTTATCTTATTGATACATAGAGCATCTAGACTAACAAATAAAAATGTCCGTTTGTAATACTGAGTTACCAGATTTCCACTACATGCGCATGAAAGTATAAGCGATACTTTCGTACATAAAAATGCAATTTTAATGTCTTTCAGTCTGTATGTTACAGTTAATCTGCAGAACGGCTGGGCCGATTTTGATGGGAGTTTCATTTGCAGGCAGGTTATGTTATGAGGAGTAACTTAGGCTACTTTTCAAGGACCTCGTTAGGGGTTAAGTTTTTACTTTCAATTAAAGGAAGAATTTTGAAATTATTTTTTTAATATTAATCTAAAGGCATTTAGTCGGATTGGTTCCGTTGCCATCAAATTTGAATCTGATGGAGAGGTCCATGAGGAATCGATTGAAACAGGGCTTTAAATATGAGGGCAAAGCTGCAGCAACAGCAAGTACATTGATATATTATTTGAAGTGAAACATCTTATGCAACTTCCAACAAGGTTGCATTAAACTTTTAACGCTCGGGAGGGTGGGGTATTAGAAAGAGACAGAGTGAGAGGGAATGCGTGGAGGTCGAACGCATGCGAGCGGACGATTGTGACTTGTAAGTAGTGTTAATAAAGTTTCTCTTAAAGAAACAAAAAAAGGGTCCTTAAAAATCAGTTTCTACTCTTTCCTATTTTCATTTCCATGTTAGAAAGATTCTCTTCTTCCGCGCGGAGGGACGCCACGCACTATTGTTTGTGTAAGCGTGTCTGTATGTTTTTCTTTCGCCAGATAATTGCTGAATGATATCCCATTAAGGTTTTGCAGCTAAATGTAATGCTAATGTCATTTTGTTTATAACATGACAAATGTTATCGGCTTGCATTTTTTATTAAACATGCGAGCGAAACCGCAGGCAACAGGTTAAGATATAGCTTCGTTATGTGATTTTAATCAAAGATATTTTGCTTCAGACATGATTTATATATATTAATAAAATCCATATTAATTAATAATACGAAATATTTTATCACGAAACCGAGAAAGCTGAGAGTTATAATGATACTCTTCTCTCGTCTCTATAATTAATACGAAGGTTACACAAGATGGCGTCGTGTAACAACCACAGAAATATCTTGTTAGTGATTTGTGGTTGGCATCTTTATATATATCAATTAACGGTAATATTAGATTAAAAAAAATATATTCTAGTTTTTAATACGAAGATTCGTTCGCAACACATATCCCAAGTTGACGCGTAAGCGACATTTTTTGTTTGGATGAAACTAAGTTTGTCGGATACTACGCTTTGTGTATTATTTAATACACTTCAATCTCGTTAACAACAACTTATTTCGCATCATAAGGTTTAAAACTTTCGCTAGTGTTCATTTGAATGGAATTAATATTTTAAGATTTACTACGCGTTTCTTTTTTAGCAAAGTAACCGAAATTACGTAGTTTAAAATAATAAAAATACGCGTAGTATATCCGTCTAGATTAATTTTATTTAATATCCATCTTTGAAAACTTTTTTTGGTAGAATAATTAGGTAGTACATACATTTTTGTACAGTAACCGTTCAAGTGAACTGGTCATACAAAGCAAACGTTTGAAAAACATCTAACAAACGATAAAAATTAATATAGCAACAAAAAAAAAACTCAAAAGCAAGTGATCGATACATCAAAACTGAAGTTTTTCGGTAAAAAAAAACATATCTTCTATATAATTTACCATTGATCAATAAAATTGACCTTTGGAAAGGAGTAATCTTTAAGGATATCCGGTGTAACCCGTGATATCATTACACATGCTCATTGTTTGTAGAAATGATCACTATCCAATGGGAGAACAGCATATCAACTATGAGACAATCCAGAGGTGGAAAAGTATCTTGACTATTCTGGTGAGTTTTTGGTACCTCACCTAAGAACTTAAGCATTAAAGAAGGCTTAAGAAAGCATAGGTTTATGATGGATTGACTATTAACAGATAGACATTCTGTCTGCCCGTGATCACGGTTGGTGCAAAATAACCGAAACATCGGGTATGCAGTTAAAATAAAAAATAAACCTTAGTAATCCGAAAATATTCGTTTAATTTAAATGTATAGTCGCGAAAGTCTTAGCTCTCATTATTTCCAGCAGTTTGTCTCATCACACGAACCCAAGCGTAACAACTTCTTCATTCCAAACTCCTGTGAGGTGATCATCGATCATGACCTGGATTTTATGCAAGCAAAAATTATCTCCCAAAAACATTTATCTCATATACACATAAAGTACTGAGCCGTTTTGGATAAAGTTAGCGTCCAAAAACTTTATTGCTGGATAATATTGGATCGCTTTCTGTCGAAGGAAATTGCCGGGAATTTCGACCTATCCCCGGAAAAAATCCTATAATCAGACGTATGAATTTGTACGAGAAAGCTTAAAACGGCAAAGATGTTTCAAGTACAATTGATATCCCATGCTCACACAAGTTCGTTGGCTCGTTTATTGGATCTAACCGTGATTACTCCAATTAACAGACATTCTATACTACATTTTTTTTTTGTGATAATAGAGCATTTTTTTATTTTATTTACACATAAATTATCAATGACCCACGATAAACAGCCCGACGACAAGATAAACGTTGGGTCGGACGAAATTGCACTTTGTGTTTGATCCGCGCTAAAACAAACAACGACTTTATATTGAAATAAATTATAATATTTATTAAATATATATTAAAAAAAAAACAAGTAATTAATTGTAATTTTAGATTACACTGGCACGTGGCTCGTGAGGCACTTAATCGCGAAATAGACGTCAAAACTGCCTTATATAATTTTGGATTAGAGCTTACACCTACTCTTAAATTGCTGTGCCGATAATAACCAAACGTAGCTAAGAAAAAACCGAATCGAAATCGGTCGATCCGTTTGCGAGCTACGACGCCACAGACATACAAACACAGACATCGACGTCAAACTTGTGACACTCCTCTTCTTGCGTAGTCAGTTAAATACATGCTATCACAAGACATTTGTTATTGAATGAAAAGCGAGATGGGATAGGTTACAAATACATTATATTTCTTAAACACTTGGTCTATATATACATATACATATATATATATATATATATATATATATATATATATATATATATATATATATATATATATATGTATATGAAACAAATGAAACAACGATTTTTATAAGTACTACGCTTGAAGTGATGTATATTTCTTGGGCATACCCAAATTTATTAATACATCAAAAAACACAAACAATCGCATGTATACGCCAGTCATATTATTATTTGATTTAGCATATCGATGTGCAATCAATAGAAAGTATTCACAAAACCATATTTGCCCAATAATTTATCAAGCTTGAAGCATAATAAATGGAACAAGGTGAAGTACTTTTAAATGATACTTCACTATTATTTATTTATATTAAATATTACAAGTGGCATATTATTATTTTTTAAATTGTAACTTCTTAGGCGACATTGTTTTTCTTATGGGCAATCAATTGTAACTTGTAAGTAACGTTAATAAAGTTTCTATTATAGAAAGACTAAAAATTCCTTAGAAATCTATATCGCTCAATTCCTGTTTTCATTCCAACATTACGAAGTTTCACTTCTTCCGCGCGGAGCAACTACGCTCACAATTAAGTTTTTTTATACTTTTTATTTAATATATATTGAATTCACTTAATTGAAATATTACTACAATCCTTAAAATATACTTCTATAGAAATTAACCTTACTATCATCTTCACGATTCATTTATTTTGTGAGTTCAATTAAAACAAACAACAATTGATACAATATAAATTTACAAAATTATTAAACTGAATATTGTAAACATTGATCTGATTCGAGAAAGTCGTATTATTATCTGTGGCTTAAAATAGCAGCTGTCAAAGTCGGATTATCGTTTGTGTTATGCAATAGATTAATGATATTTTAATGTAATAAATTAATTTCATTATTAGTTTAGTTTTCACGTTTTTTATTAAAATAAATCCAAATATACCGCTTAGAAAAAGTTTTCTAAGAATTTTTGAAAAATGTCGTTGATTTTTAATGCCGTAAGTTAATCGTGCAACGAACTATTTACTATATTGAATCGTTCCAATGTAATATGCAGTCTACGTGTACAATTTATGTGTATTGTATATAATGTTCCAGTGTTCTGTGTTGTAACTTGTAACATTGATATATGTTATTGAAGAATTTAAATGAAACTACGGCGTCACGCCCTATCGTGGGCTTAAGGGCCATCTATTTCGGGATTAAAATAATATCACGTTCTGGTTTCGTGACATTTTATTTATGATCCACGTTTCAAATGTAATTCGGATTTGGAATTTTTAATGCGTCTTGTTTTGTGCGTAAAATTATACGATTGGTGTTGACATGAAGCAACATTTCGTGCAATTGAGGTTATGAATTTTATATGTAGGAAAGTATGTTTTCAACTATACTATACTATACTATAAGATAAAGAAGTAATCTTACACTTATTATGTGAGTTGCTTTAGTGAAAGCTAGTGAATAGATAAATTATAGTTAATAAATATTTTTTTTATTATTCTGACATATTTACATTATTTAGTTATGAAAGAATATGTCCGTACGATGCATTCATTTGCCTAAGTCACTATAACAAATTAAAAAATATATATATTTATTTTTTACCGCAAGTGTCATTTTATTTTTAGCAAATGACTTTCAAACTTTCTGTTACTATTTAATTCAATCTTTTTCCTGCTAATATAAATAAGTACTTGGCAAATATTAGAATATTGTTATCGTAATGGCGTCCGGACTGGAGAATGAGTTGTCTATGACATAAAGTGATTACAAGGGCCTTTGTTTATATCGATAAATTACTGACTGGACATTTGTATCGATGGAGTCAACGATCTGTATTAAACTACAAGTATCCATTACCAAACTATATACAGAGCGTTTCGAGGTTTTTGAAGTGAAACTTCCAATGCGACTTACAAAAAGATTGCGTTCGACGTTCCTGGGGAGGGGAATAGAAAGAGACGGAGCGAGAGTAAATGTGTGGGTCAAGTGTGAATCGTAAGCAATGTTAATAAAGTTTATCTTAGAGAAAAAATATGAGTGTACTAATAATTTATTTCTACCCCTTCTTGTTTTCATTTCAACGTTAAGAAATTTAATTTTTCCCGCGCGTAGGGACTCCTTGAACTGTTTTTTTTACACATTAAACTTTTCACATAATTTCAATAAAAAAAATATGAAGCGCTTCGTATGCAGTGTGATAACGCAGACTTAGTTAATCATACTGTCCATATCAATACTCCCAGTTAATTTTAATAATTTTCAAATATGTCATTCAAAAGAATTATTCTTAAATACATACATTTACTAACATGTATGTATGTATTCTTTTCATTATATACGTAACTAAAGCTGAATTTTTATTGTTTGTTTTTTTTTGCCGATATTTAACTTACCCTCAAAATTACCGCTAAATTATACCATTTCATTTTTACCGGTTCAAATAAATACTGCTTATATGTAAATTTTTACATGTGATGTTTGTCATTCTTTTTACGCAGAAAACGACTCGACGTGTTTTAATTAAACTTTACAATAATATCGCTTAGAAAACAGAATAAGTCGAAGGCTATATTTTATTCTGAAATTCTTTGTTATTACCGCATATTCGGAGCGTAACAATTTTAATGTGCAAGAACTAACAATAGATGTCGCTGACGATTGGTCAAATTGTCTATTGTTTAAACACCCTATACATTTCTCTCTAAGACTAACTGCAAAGTCCACGAATACAAGTCGCATTCTTCACACATTCTTTAGTAAAAATCCTATTAAAATCTCATGAATATTGAATAAATGACAGAAAATAATCCATTTTGTCAAACTCCAAACATAACTCAAACTCGAACGACATGACTTTAAGTGACTTCAAGTGTCAAACACAAAAAAGGTCGCCTATATATAAACTTTTTCTCAATTTTTCGACTTGCGTTTGAAAACATTTAGATTGTCTATGACATTGTCAGTATTTTTTTAATGCTATTGCTTCATTCGTACTGGAATCGTGTAATATTTTGCCAATGTCAACGTTTCTATTTATTGGATGAATTAAAACATTATCTATTTATTAATAATATCCTTTATAATCATGTGTATAAATGGTAGTTTTTGTGTAAACAAGTAAATTCTGAACATTATCATTAATAATTTAAGTAAATGTTATAAATAACAAAAGTAGTATTTGTTTTCACACTACCTCGTTTATATAAAACAACTAATATTTGCGTCTGACTTCCCTCAAGTCTCTACGCTGTCATAGCAATAACAAGAAATTCAACAAACGTTAACAAATAAAGATAAACTGAATAAAATATTATACATACCTACATGTTTTGACTATTAAAATTAACAGTATTTTAATAAATATTTAGGTATGTAACACAAAAATTACTCATAACTTTCCTACTAACAGGGTTATTGTATATAAGTATATATGAGTATGTGTGTGTGCAATATATAAAATAAATTAATTACTCCCCCCACTTCTCACATTTATAAAAAACGAATTCAGAAACCGTCTTAAGGAAACACAAATAAACGATAAACGTTTTATAATTGTCAAATATGTATTTAACAAAAAAATTACCCAAAGATAATGATATATAATTTTTTTATTTACATGGATTACATTACATAACCCAAAACATGCCGGATATCCGCGTGGATTCACTAAAAAAACTAAAAAAAAAAACTCTCTATCACATTAAAAACATCATATATCCTCGAAACAAGATGTGAAAATATTACAGAACAAATATAAGGTTAGCAAATAACAAGAGTCCATAGCAACAGTCACGCGTTGGACACATGCGAGGAAAAATTTATAACCTGTATAGTATTTGAATAGTCTGTCAATATACTTAGAAGCTGGTGATAAAAAAAAAAGTCAAAAATATACGAAGCTTGTTTAAAATTATACAAACAAATCTCTCGTATTGCATGTATACTACTTTTTGGCAGCGACTCCGTCCGTCTGAACATTAGAATTGCGCTAATAGAGAAATTTATAGTGTTAAAACAATACACATAGTAACCTCGTAGCACACTTTTCATTTTAAATAACCGACTGCAGCGCCGCCTGCGGGCTGATTCGTGAATCTACACCATCTGGGGCGTCACACGAATGCAAAGAAAAAAAAATATTCAAATCGCTCCAGCCGTCAGCGACATCAGTGACATACACGTGCAGTTGAATTATGTCATAGTGTTATTGACATTTAGAACAAAATTTTTACATAATCATTTTTAAAAATTTCTTAACAATATACGAGATATTTTTCAAAAATATTATCAATTCAGATACTTAGACATTATAAAACATATTTCAACATACATATATATTTTTACTTAAACGCATTAAATTGACACAATTGTTATGGATCATAGACAAAAATGACATTTTTTTGCGACTAAGATGACATTCAACTATGAACTGTGAAATATGTTTGATATTAAAAAGGTAATCACATCGATGTATCGTTTAACATCGATGTATCGATAAATCACGTGCATCCGATTAAAAGACTGTCGACCTCCGCTCACACCGAAACGTGCCCGCATACAGGAAATACTTAAAGCTTAAACTATTATTTATGACGAATAAATTATCTTAAATTACAATGTCAATTCGTTTGACAGATGATTTATATTAAATGTACTACTTAAGAAATTTAAGGATAAGATAGGTGCTGGCAAAAATATAACTAGTGTAATTTTTTTTGCAACAATAATTCGATAAACGCCTTTATTCGATGCGACAAACTCCTTCGTGTTTCCTCCATACAGTACTCAAGATTATAATTCGTCCGACAAATAAAAACGTTGACATTGGCAGAATACACCGCGATTCCAGTGCGAATGAAACTATAGCATTTAAAAAAGGATTAGATATAGAATAATGACTTTCTAGATTATAACGATGGATTCTTTAATTGATTTGCTTTCTATTTATAAGTTTATGCTTAAATAAGCTCCAATTAGAGTTCTTAAGATTTAAAAAAAACTAGATCAAAAACTTTGTTATAAAATTCAGTTCTTAAATTCAGTATACTAAAAGTGTATGCTGCAGTCACTCACGCTTAACTGTACTTTACTCACATTAAACTGTAGGTTTATAGTTGTGAGCTCTGTGCAGGCTATGTGTGTTAATCGAAATTTATAACAAATATATTTTTATTGTTGTATGTCATTGAAAAAAGTAAAATAATAACAAAAGGAAGATGTGTGTCAAGTTAAGATTTAACTAACAAAAATTGCCTACTCCACCCCAAACCTCTGTACTGGCACCTGATGTAACTCACGCTAAACTGTACGTAACTAACGCTAAACCGTACGTTACTCACGCCAGACTGTAGGTTACTCACGCTAAACTGTACGTTACTCACGTCAAACTGTACGTTACTTTCATCAAACTGTACGTTTATCACTCTAAACTTTACGTTACTCACGCTAAACTGTACGTTACTCACGCCAAACTTTAGGTTTCTCACGCCAGACTGTTCTTTACTCACGCCAAACTGTAGGTTATACACTGCAAACTGTACGTCAGCCACGCCAAACTGTAGGTTACTCACGCCAGACTGTTGGTTACTCACTCTAAACCGTACGTTACTCCCGCCAGACTGTTCTTTACTCACTCCAAACTGTAGGTTAAACACTGCAAACTGTACGTTAGTCACGCCAAACTGTAGGTTACTCACGCCAGACTGTAGGTTACACACGCTAAATTGTACGTTACTCACGTCAAACTGTACGTTACTTTCATCAAACTGTACGTTTATCACTCTAAACTTTACGTTACTCACGCTAAACTGTACGTTACTCACGCCAGACTGTTGGTTACTCACGCCAAACTGTACGTTACTCACGCTAAACTGTACGTTACTCACGCTAAACTGTACGTTACTCACGCCTACCTGTACGTCACTCATGCTAAACTGTTACACGCGCTAAACTGTATTTTACATAGCAAATATAAAGTCTGATGTAAATATGCCCTCAGGATGTGCGCACACAATTACGTTTCCCTATTCCTGAAATCCATAACTGGTGAAGTGGCGCCAGCTTACAGTGTGGTGGTGAACAGACCCATGGCCCTGACCACCATATGTCGTACCATAGACTCAAGAAACATACGGTAATATAGTGTGCTGCACCAACTTTTTATAGTAACAACGATGGATTCAATAAGGCCTGCAATTATTAGGTACATAGTATAAGTTTACATAACAGTATATATGTACTTATTATTATTAAATAACTACGTAAATACGTATTCATTATTAAAAAAAATTTTATACGATTCATAGTTATTAATTAATTATATTTAACAGACTTGTTATATGGAAGAAAAAACTCTTTATATATTGTTAGACATTTCAAACGCTTTCTTTACTACTTACTTCTTTATGATAATTTGACTACCAAAAAGGTTTACGTACTGTAACTCGAACTCCTTTCTGTATAAATTCTTTGAAAGTCACATTACAAATAAATGATACAATCTGTGAATCTAACAGTTGTATTATAATAAAAATATATATAACATTTAAAAGTTCTATATTTTGCTATCCGTGCGTATTGTTATAATAAACCAAAATCTACCTGCTTTGACGTTTGAAGGGACGCTAATATAAATAGAAAAGGGCGGAAGCTCCAGACACACGAGTATGTTTTTTTTTTTGTTATCGATAATACGACATGACAAATAGGTTTGCATACATCTTGGTATTTATGCAAATATCTATGGGAATAGGCGAAAGTATTTTACTTACTTATTATAAAAAATCAGAGTACTTATTGTAAAAAATCAGATAGGAAATTCTCTTCATTTATTGTTCAACGAAAGACATTCACAAGTATTTGTAATGTAAAATAAATAAGTAGAAGTATAAAAAAACTTATTCTTATAATTTTTTAAGTTGTGGTGTGAACTGAAGAAACTGCAAGTGATATGAATTATAAGGTTTAAAATCAGTTATTTTTCCACCTTTTGCATTTCCATTTACCTTTAATATTTGTATTTAGCATTTATTGAAAATGCTTGGATTACACTGTCTATGATCTAAAATACGTAAAATAAGACCTAAGTAGGTTGGCAAACTTTTTGTGTTACTTTTGAAATAAATAAAACAGTATAATTTAACATAGATATATCGATAAATCAAAAATAGACGTTAATCGTACACTGACACCTCACTATCGTTTAATGTATATACACTACAAGTATTAATGTTGCCAAGTTATTAATAAAATATATAAAAGGTGGATGAATATAAAGAAAAGAAAAACATTGTAACTTACAACATAATTATAATTCACTCTAAAATGTATTAGTTTTTAATATATCATTTTTTTAAACCATTATAAAATTTGGTATTAAGTAGGAAGTAACGAAACGTTTTTCATATTAAGAAATGATCTGTCATGGTCCGTCAAAACAAAACTTCAACTTCAGAATTCTAATTTCTTGTATGCCGAGTGCAAAATGCAAATCAAAATGGCCGATGCTTCGAGAAAGGTGTGTCGCGGAATTGTTACCGAGTAACCATCAGCATTGAACGTCAGTGAAAGTTTACGTGTTCATTACTGGTTCGTAACTTTGTTTTGTGATTAATTAAGGTGGATTTAGAATGTTTGATGTTATGTATTCTGGATCGTAAGGATAACAAAGGAAGCTGCTATGGAGGTGACCAAAGTTACTGGCCTGATTCGCGAGGCCGCCGCCGCGTTAGCCCGAAGGCTGCATGTTCGCCTGGCGTGGGCATGTACCGGTCGCGCTATATTATCGCGTAAACCGCGCTTTCGTCGCGCGAATGCCGTGATCTTAAGTATGTCGGTTGGGTTACAGCGGCGTTGGTGGACATCGAGTCCCGCCTCCCGCGGCATCGCAGCCCGCGTCGCTCTGGGGCTTCGCCCCTCGCGTCTCGCCGCGCGCGTTTGGAGCCCTCGCTCCTGTAGAGAACGGAGTATTAGAGGTAAGTTTTCGAAAGTTCCATCAGGTGAGTGGCTGTCGGAAAAATCAATAAATGTCGGCCATTTTGTGAAAGTAAAAATAGATCGATCTTCGGTTATATTTGTAGGGGATTTTCAATTGTTATTTATCACGATCGGTACATTTATCTTGGGAACTGTCTCGTTGGCGTCGCCGCAGAAACCCCGTGCCAACTTCAATCTATTCCTCGAAACTTATAAAGCTAGAACCTTGATGTACAAGTTAGACTGTCACTTATTAATAATTATCTCTAATATTACACATTATCACTCAAAATAAGTTTTTTAGTCTACTCGTATCCCTTAATTTTTTTCATTTGTCTAAGCACCTTTACACTCACATTTTTATATTAATAAAATACACTAATACAACATCCCTTTTCACCACACATGCTTCAAAGTAAATGCAAACCATGTCCTTATTAAGATTAATATATATATACTATAGGGTATCCGGTGTGTACATCAAAGGTGAGTACGATGAATTTCCATCGTCCCCGGAACAGAAGTCACCTAGGAACGAGGTTGTGACTGGACAATGTGGATTTTATTTTAGGATTTGTTTTGAACTAAAATAACTATACTAAAATTATCAGTAGATTTCAAACATTCAATACTGGAATCGTCTTAAATATTATATGTGCACCATTTTAATGGTATTAATATATATGTGTGTGTGTGTGTGTGTGTGCATATGTATGTGTTTATGTTATACTGATCAAGTTAATTAGTAACTACTATTTTATTTAGAACTGATTTTAAGTTACTACTAATAGATATCCCATTAGTAGTAACTTAAAATCAGTTCTAAATAGAATAGTAACAGTAATGACACTAATGGCATGAACACAAAATCTATATTACAATTTAAATATTTCTTTATAAATTCATAATAGGTATGAATAAAATGTGACCATGTTTAGGAAACCTACTATATCTGCTACAAAGGCAACTTGACCCAACTTATTCTGGTCTTAAACAGAGTATATAAAACAACCAATTCTGGGAACCCTACCTTAATAGCTGCCACAAGGCAACTCGGTTCCACTTGTTCTGGTCATCAAAACACAATATATAAAACGAAAACAATTATAGGAACCCTACTTTAATAGCTGCCACAAGGCAACTCGGCTCAACTTGTTCTGGTCATTGACAGAGTATGTAAACAATTATAGGAACCCCACTTTAATAGCTGTCACAAGACAACTCGGCTCAACTTGTTCTGGTCATCAACAGTGTGTAATTATATTGCAGAATGTCGTCCCGTCGTAACGGATCCGTGTCGCGGGCCGCGGAGGCCGCCTCCAAGAACAGGCTCCATATGGACAGGAACCCACAGCACTCCAGGATAACTGGTGAGTGTAGAAACATATAATGGAATTCATATATATATATATATATATATATCTTACCACAAGTCCATATCATCATACTACAAACATAGAGTTATGAGTTTTTCACTCATAGGCTGAAGTTGATCTTACGCGAGGGAGGTTTTATGAATGTAAAATTGACGCTTAGTATGTGTTACGATTCAAACTCTTAGTCTTAGTAATGACCGTAAATTATAATTGATATCTAACATCGGTGACGTAAGGATTTAATCAACGTATTTGGAATCGATAAGGCGATGTGAAGGTCAACGACCTTTCTTTTGGCATATGATTACTCATACTCATAAATGCATAATTGATAGTTATGATATATTAGGGTTATAAGAAATATATTTTCATTGAAATTGTTCCGATTAACGCAGAAAGATACAAAAACTATTTCATTTCCATAATAAAAATTGTTAAAAAAAACTATTTTAGTCCTTATAATGTTTACGATATACAAGAAATATTCGAAAGAAATGAAAGTAAATAATATAAGATGAAAAAAAAATACATCGACACAGATTCGAACGTGCGATATATATATATATATAACTTTAGGAATTGTAGTTTAACCCCATATACAAGTTTCTAAGTCGTAAATATCTCTTAATATATACATATATATTTCAGATCCGTCGAACCCAGCGGGACGTAGGAAGGAGATTGATAATGTCATGAAGCGAGCAAGACAAGCCTCCCCAGGCAGCTGGGATCGCAAGCTCTTAGAAGTTGAGGAGAAAGATCCGAACAGGTATACACACACACAGACACAGACGACATTAGCATTACTAATAGACGATTTTGTTCTAAGGCCTAGTATAAGAATTAATACTTAAATTAAATATACTGGATATTTGTATCAAAGACCGTAATTTTGGTAAAAAAAAAATTTAATACCATAGATATTCAATCAGGTCTTTGATTATGAAATCGAACAAACAGTTTGAAAAATGATAACTCAGTTGGTGATAGAAGTTACTTCATGCATGTACTGTATGAGGTACAGTTTCAGACTTGATCCTTAATGTCCAGCGTTACTTCCAGTAATGTCCTACAAAACGGCTGAAGCCAGTATTTATAGTATTCAAATACAAGTTGATACTCAAATGTTGCCAGTACAGAATAACAACGGTTCAGTGTTATAGTTAATTATGAACAGTCATAAAAACAATTCTAAGGATTATAGTATATTATAATTAGTACGGCACAGAGGGCGCCACTTGTAATCCAATGAATGCAAGCACCAAAGATAATATCCCGTCGTTCTAGATGGCGCCACAGTGGGTACAAGCAAATGTACCTCGAGGGTGCTTCGCCCCGTCGCTCGCGCTCCCCCGGCAAACGCTCTAGGTCTGTCACACAAATTTGACCAATAAGAAATAACAATTAAAATATAGGCTTTGCATTTGAAACCGCCACGCAGGCTTATTGCGGAATGGTGGGCATGCTCTTTAATTTTATTTATATATATATAAAAAATTATAAACACCAGAATCTGGTATTGAAAATTGGAATTATGAGTTATTATAAAGATTTTTTTCAAATTACATACAGGGTGTATAACTTAAATATTATTCAAATTTATTCCCAACCATAGATAAAGGGGGTTTTCTAAACATAAATATATATATATATATATATATATATATATATATATCTGATATATACATTTTATTATATTCTAAATGTTGATATATATATACATATAAGTAAGTAACTATATAAATACTTCTTTACTACAAGTATATGTAATTACTTCTATGGACTTCTATAATCAACTGAGATATACATAGATTTTTATTTATATTACAAATATTTTTTATGTATATATTATATATAGTGTCCTGCAAATATAATGTTATCATTTTTATAAAGTTGAACAAGTTATATGAATTTAATTTTTTTCCAGGTCTCCGATAGCTCGTCGTTCCAGGTCACCGATAGGTCGCAGGTCGAGATCTCCGGTGGGGCGAAGGTCCCGTACACCTGTACACCGCTCTCCAAGGAAGTCGCGCTCGCGGAGCCAGAGGCGAAGTCCTAGACGCAGTCCCAGGCGGAGCCCTGTCAGGTAAATTATATAGTGGCATAGGTTATAGGATACCGTAAAAAACCCTAGGACATGGAAACTCTTATGTGAATCTTAAATTATATAGGACTATTGTTACAAGTGGCGCCCTCTGTGCCGTACTAATTACAATATACTATATCCTTAGAATTGTTTTTACGACTGTTCATAATTAACTATAACACTGAACCGTTGTTATTCTGTACTGGCAACACTTGAGTATCAACTTGTATTTGTAAACTATAAATACTGGCTTCAGCAATTTTGTAGGACATTACTGGAAGTAACGCTGGACATTAAGGATCAAGAAACTGTACCTCGTATGATAGTTACATAGGAGGTTATCGTAAAAAAACCTAGCATATACCAACTCTTATGTGAGCCTTAAAGTATAAGAACTATCTCTTACCCGCGACTCCGTCTGCGTAAAAAAAAAACGAAACCCACTCGCGCTTGATGAAACTTAATTTCTGGATCGGGATTTTAGCGAATATTTTGCACAGAATGTATTGGATTCGTTATTTGTGTGAGAAAACCACTTATTTCATGGATTTTAAAATGATATTTTTCGTCCCTGGGAACAATAAGAGCGACAATTATTGTGGATTTCCCTAACTTTCGTTTCCATGTAAAATATTTTAATAGTATAGTATAATGTTATTTTGCTTTACAAATCTCCACTTAACTATTTTTCAAATTCCTTTCTAAATAAAATCTCCAATGTATAATATTCACTATGTAGTCTTATATCGGTTTGTCTAATTGCAGACGCAGTCCTATTCGCCGCCGTCGAAGCCCCAGCCCTCGCCCGCGACGAGCTAGGCCTCCGCCCCCTGCCCCGCCCCGAGGAGCGCGCCCTCCCAGCCCGCCGGCACCAAGGAAGGTAATTGAAAATAGATTTTTTACCTTAGTACGTGTAATACGACCCTGACGCGACACTACGTACTATTGGTATGAAGTGTTCACGCCACAACATTACTAATAAGAGTATAAAGGTTAAATATAATTTAAATCTTTAATTAAATTTATATATTCCAGTCCTCACCGTCTGGATCTTCAGGCAGCAGCTGTTCCGATGAATCCTGCTCAGTTTGCTCGGCCAAGAACAAGAAAACTGTCCCTCCAACTAAGAATGTCAAACCGGGGTATGTACTTAGGCTCTATCTAAATATCTATCTATATCTAAATTATCATAAAGATAGTTGTATATTCCGTTGCTAGATATGATGTCACAGACGGACATATATATATATTTTGCGGGGACATAGAATTAATGTGTGTATCCTCTGTTAGGGTATTAATTTATGTTGATTGGACATTTTCACTCTATGCTGATCACGACTATGAAAATGTAATAGATGCATTTGTGCAATACACACACAACCACACACACACACACGCACGCGCGCACACACACGCACACACGTATATATATTATTAAACAAGACGAGCTTGACCCATATTTCCTTTAAAACTCTGATATGATTAATGTTGACTAACTTGTACCATGTGTTACTCTCCAGTCCTCGTAAGTCACAATCTCCTAAACGAGCCCCTCGTGCTGTCCAACCGACACGCGAACTGTTGCAAGCCAGAGAGAGCAGCAAGCGGAGCCGGGAGGAAAAGGTATATGAGTATAAAGTTATATGTATAAACAGTGTCCCACTATAAAGTAATTAACATAATATTTTATACCCCAGTCTAATGATATCTGAATATTCAAGTCATAAATCTTATACAATGTGAAAAAAAACTCATTTTCTAACCAAAAATCTATCAATTATCGCCTAACACCATGACAAATCACTTGTCAATGTTTGTCACAGGTATTGGAGTGGCAGCGGTCCCAATTAGCCGTTAGATCAGCCCCAATCCCGGTGTCTCATATCAAGCGTGAGGGCGAGCGGCGCGTGCGGCGCCCTAGATCGAGGGGCGTGTCCCCCGCGGCCATCGCCGCAGCTCTAGCCGACAGCGATTCCGACACAGACAGTGAGGCCAGCGAAGAACCTACCACACAGAGGTATGTGTATACTAAACAAAGTTAGACAGAAAAATTAGATTAACTAACCTCATATACATATAATTGGAATGCCTGTTTGTGATGTTGTCTGTCTGTTTGTTACGGATAATCTCTGAACTGGCTGGACCGATTTTGATGAGTTTTATAGGCCAGGGAGCTGATGTAATAAGGCTTAACTTGGGCTACATCTTATCCCGATACCAAATCGGAGCTAATATTAATATCGGAGCTAAAATTAACTTCTGCGAGTCATACAATGTGATTGATAATTAAATATATTTTAATAAAAAGAGCGTATTTCAAGCTGACTCTATCAGAGTTTTTTCTACTTAATATTTTTAACAAAGTGTAAAGCAAACATAACTTTGCAGACTGACTCTATCAGAGCGTTTCGGCAAAATGGCGCAGTGGTCGGCAGCGAGATGTGCAAGACTCGAGAATATGAAAATCACCAGAAGAGAGAGCACTCTGCACGTTCACATAGAGAGGGATGAGGATGCTGCAGTTAGGGATGCCGTAGCAGAGGAATATCCGTTAGTATAGACATTACACAACAAATGACGTGTCTTCATACTCCGGACACGAGACACCGGAGTCGAGCGCCGTAACGCGTTACGTTACGTTACGAAGCACTTTACCCTCCCATAAAATGTTTACCATTCAATATTTTTCTTCACATCACAGATCTTAAAATATAATGTCTTTAGAGATTCATCGAAGTAATGTAGCTAGTAGTTTTACAAATTTAATTATTAGTACGCATTTAGACAGAACTGACAAATGGTGAAGGAAAACATTGTGAGGAAACCTGGTCTTAAAACTTCAAATGAGCATGGTGATTAATGCTTCTAACCTTCCCCATGAGAAGAGACCTTTGCTCAGCAGCGGGCTCCGATAGGCTGATGATGATGATATATCCTTGTGTTACAGAGGTCTAGACCCAGCACCAGTTGGCAGTTACCCCGAGGAGCTTCTATCAGCTGCGCCCGGGGGCCTACCTTCTTGGGACGATGTCAGGGTCAGATATGACTACTACAAGAAGAGGGGTTACTTACGAGGTATATAGATTTACAATAGTAATGTATATTTTAAATTAAATTAGACAGTAAATAATGATTCCTTATAGGAGGTTCAAATCCTGTTCGCCTTTATATCGTAATCACTACATGTTAAGTATAACGAAAGATGAAAGTACTTTAAACTGATTTTTAACTATTTTTATCATACCGTTACGAGCTGGGTCGTATTCAGTCAATATATACAGGGTGTTTAATACAAGACGCAAATATTAACTTCATTATGATACAGATAGTAGCGCTTGTATCGCCTGTATCTCACCTTACGTACACCAGCTCCAAGCGGACCCAGCGGCCCTTTACACGCGACGATCCGACTTCTCGAACATTCCAAAACATTCTTGTTTACAAACATTAACAATAGGGATGTTAGCAAATGTATAGCTAGTAGTTTCGTCCATTCGTCACGAGATGGCGCCGGTTCATTGATTTCGAGAATATCCTACAACACTCGCTAAGCCGTTCCTTAGGTTGCCGCTACAATATATATTATAATGTATATATTTTTAAAACTATTTGTAAACAAATCTCAGGATTGACTCTCGGCGACTATGTCAAGTGGGAAGAGTGGTGGTACAAGTATCAGGAGTGGCTGAAGAGAGAACGGGCCTATGAACGGTGGGCCGAGGGAGACGGAACTGTTACGGTGAGAATATATATATATTTTTCTTCACTTCATAGTAATTTTGTGTATTATTTATACTTGATCAATGTTATTAAATAATGTATAAGTATAATATAGGTAGTTCATTATATTATATTAGCTTCCGTCATTCAGTTTTAATACAAATATTACGTAGTTTAATGTAGTTTTAATGGATACTACAGTTATATATGTAGAGATATACGTAGTCGGGTGTACTATATACATATATATATGTTGCGTGTGTCTGTCCATACAGAGTCGCCGTGAGAGACGTCGTCGAGGCGGCCGTCACCGGCGCAGCTGAGGGCGCGCCGCCCCCGCGGCCGTCCTCTGTGTGGACCTGGCCGCGGGGGCCGCCCTCCGTTAAGGTTGGCGACCTCTGACCCATGCTGGTTAGTAAAAAGAATTTTACCAACACATGTTGTAGCTGCTGAGGTGATTTATATACTATATTTGTGTTTTATTTTCCAGATAACCTGTCACTCATCAGAAAAAAACTGTGAAATCAAGATAATTCCATGGAAATTTGTGACCAACGAGTCTAGGAAGTTCTATGAAAAAATATGTGCAAAATCCAATAGACAGCAATATCGTTACCGAAGTGACAGTGTAGGAAAGTTATTATCAGTGTCGGTTATATGGACTTAACATATTTGTAGGTTACATAGACATAGATAAATATATAATATATATATAATGTAAAAGTTACATATTAAAATATATCGTATATTATATTATACTCTATATTATAATAACTTGATAATATTTTTGATTCATTTTCATTAGCAATACGAAAGCTTACTAACGTGTAAATACTGTGGGACGGCTGACACCTTGCAGCCTCGCGCTTACGAGAATGCTGATTTATATTAAGTGTAAGGGAAGTTACTGGTTTAGAACAAAATTAGTATAGGACTAACCGCTGAAGATCTGAAGAAGGGTACATACAGAAGCATAGACAATACAAGCCTCGAGATCAATTAAAAAGGCTCAGTGCTGCCATCTAGTTAACTTGACCATGTTACACTAACCGTAGGTTAAATCTGAACCCGCTTATAATGAAGCGTTAGGTTAAATATATATTGTTTTGTAAATTAATTAGTATAGTAATAAAAAATATGTCATTTGTAAGCTAGGCGAATGTTATGGTAATTGGGACACATTCGGTAAGATGATTATTACCAGGCAATCTCATAAATACATATATATATATACATATATATATATATATACATATATATAAATATATACATATATATAAAATAAAAATTATGGAATTTCTTTATTATTGAATGAAAGTTTTTGCTGTTAAATTATGTTCTGTGGAAAACCGATTTTTATATACAAGTGAATGTGTAACAGCTGTGTGCGTTCCTGAACGGGTCTGTGTGTCTGTGAACGTTTTATGTTTAGACATTGCGAAAATAAAGTATTTATAAACGTGATTGATGTTTTTTATTTGAAATCTCTAAAAAATCGAAGGAAATTGACTAACATCCGATCAACTAATAGCGGTTTATGTGAAGACAAAAATTATCTTGAGATTTGAGAGCGTTTGAGAGTCGTTCTGAACAGCGGTCTGCATCCCGCGGAGTTGTTCGCTCGGATCGCGTTGCGCGTCTGTAGTGAACGTTCTACTATCGTCCTGATTACATATATATATGTATATACACACATATATATATTACGTTGTTACTTGTTTATTTGTTTGTTTTTCTTTGTTTTTGTTTATTACTTGTTTGTTGTTACTTGTTAGTATATATATACTAAAACGACGTACACACGATCGTGACTCTAAAACAAGACACTGCTGGACCCATAATAAACAAACAGCTCACGTAGCAATTTATCTGGCTTTGAGATGGAAGAAACCGCATCGAAATCGGTATATCCGTTTGAGGCATGCCACAGACAGATCTACGTCAAACTAACCTTAAAGACTAATTTAAGTGGTAAAAAAAATTTACATAAGTTGGCAAATACTTTACCAATTTTTCTCTTGGAATCGTATCTGGCAACAATTCTAATTTTTTTCTTATACATAATGTATTACCGTATTTAATTTGTAAATAAAACATATAGAGATGCTCTGACATTTAATACAGACATAATTTTTTAGTTGAGCCAATATTAAAGACGCAATACTTTGAATAATCATACATTAACTTAGTACTGAAGACCTTTACTTCTTCTTCTCGTTATACTTCATTAGTCTATAACTGGCTGCCTTATCCTTCTCGGTCTAGACTCGGTTTTCTGAACCAATTTCCCCGGACTGGTCGCTCGTCTCAATACCCTTTTGTCTCTCAATACTTTTACGGAACCAGTGTCAACTTTCTTCCCCACATTATCTTGTGAATTCTCCTTTCCTTTGGGCGTTGAAAATTCCTTGTCCAGATTTTTTATGATTCGTCTGGAGTAAGTCTTTATTGATGTCTGTGGTGTGAAGAACTGTTCGGCTGGGGTCGACTCGCGGGGGGTGAAGAACTCGTTGGTGTTCGAGGTCTTGGGGGTGAAGATTTTGATGTCTGTGTGGTCTAGAGATGGTTGTTGTATGATTATTTCCGGTCTAGACCTGGTCGCTCTGGGTGTGATGGTCTCTAACACGGGTCTCGCAGTCACCGGGACCGGTATTTTGAACTGCGGCTTTATGGTTTTGCTCCTAGTTGTTCTTTCTTCATTACTCTCCTCGCTGGCTTCGTCCAAGTTAAGTTTGATGACCTTCCGTCTCTTTGGTATTTCCTCGTCCTTAACTACCCTCACTGTTCCTATCTTCGGGACGGTTGCTTTCGCTTCCGGCGTCTTCTGTAACTCCACGTCCTTGTCGGGACTGAGTTTCAGATTCTCCAACTCCGCCTCCAGGCCGATTTCTTTGGGTTTTCTGAGATTTTTCCTGATCTGTGCTGACGCTATCATTAAATTGTACACTTCGTTCCTCAGATAAGGATCGAGGTCCCTCATATCCGACATAATTTCGTGAATCTTAAGGACGTATTCGTCAGAGGTCTCAAAATCGCCTTGACTGAGCTCAAAATACGACAATTCAACATAGAACTCTATCTGAACTTGTTTAAAGTCTCGCTCGACGTCTCGTCTCTCGGTATCCACAATGGCAGCTCTTAAATCCCTTTTGTAAACTTCGAAAGCCTTTTTCAATTTCACTTCAGCTATCTCAAAAGCATTCAGGGCTCCATTGAAGTAGTTCCTGGCTATTTCGTTTTCTTTGGCTCTGAAGTACGCGGACGCCTCTAGGAAGCATATCTGGCATGCGATGATTATGCACGCCGGCAGTTCGCATGCATGGCAGCTGCACGTGCATGCATGGTTCAGGAACTCCGGGATTTGGAAGACCGGGATCGTCGTGCAAGGTAGGGTAGGACTGGCCTGGATCTTTTTCAGCATACAATCCCTCATAGCTTCCAAATTTGTCGTTTTTGGTGTGAAGTGATGCTGTTTGGTCATCATTGCATGATTTGGTTCCGTAGCATCAGATTGTATACCGAGAATGAATTTTAGAGTGTTGTCGATTTTCACCTGAAAGGAATGAGGAGCTTTAAGCTATAGACAATAGAGTGCTTTAAACATTACTTTTGACGTCTATTGTTTGAAAATAGCACAGAATATATAATGTACGAGGTACAGTTTCAGACTTGATCCTTAATGTCCAGCGTTACTTTCAGTAATGTCCTACAAAATGGCTGAAGCCAGTATTTATGGTTTGCAAATACAAGTTGATACTCAAATGTTGCCAGTACAGAATAACAACGGTTCAGTGTTATAGTTAATTATGAACAGTCATAAAAACAATTCTAAGGATTATAGTTTATTGTAATTAGTACGGCACAGAGGGCACCACTTGTAACAAAATCTCATCATGTAAAACTTTCATCAAAATCAATATATTATCATATGTACATTTTTTACATGTATGTACATGTGACTTCCAACATGGTTGCGTTAAATATTTAACGCTGAAGAGAGAAAGATACACACATGTAGAAAGTAGGAGAGAGAGAGAGAGTCGGTAGATTCCGAGCACATGCATGGTATTGTTTCTATGCAGCGAAGGTAACAGTGTGCGCGTCGTTACGTTAGCGGAAAAACTTCCTTATTTTTCTTTATTAATTCAATTATAATATTAATTATTTTTTACTTTCATTTCTAAATTACGAAGTTTCAGTTCTTCCAAGATTCCACTATCTTATAGCCTACCTGCAGGCCTTCGCCCCCCGTCATAACTTGAGCCAGTATCCTCGCAGCCCTAGCGGCTCCCGTCCTAGAAGCCACCGCGGCAGCCGCTCGGGCTCTCCTAACGGCTCGGAGCGCGCGGGCCAAGCTCACACAACGAGCACCAGAAGTGGACACTCTCAGCTTTATCACCAATGACGTGTTACGGCGGAAACACCAGCGATTATCTGTATGAATATTTATATGATATTAATTATGTGTGTGTGTGTGTGTGTGATATGTGTGTGTGTGTATATGTCTAAATACATTAATTTTCCGGTACTAAAAGCAAATTTGTTAAGATGTTTGAATATAAAATTATTATCATTAGCTTATACCCACCGCTGCTAGCCATAGATAAGTAATGTCTATGAACAGAGTTGAGTTCGCTGAGCACGCTCGGACAGTCCGTGCTCAGGACTGAGCACAACTGAGCCTGAGCTTCCATCAGACGCCCCAATGATAGATCCACTGGAAATATAGGTTATTATTGAAAAATATATATAATATAAATACGAAAATTTATAAAAAAATATATATAACTCACAATCTATTTCCTTATTAATTTCGTACGCCATTAACATTTTAACTTGCACAGCTTGTACCAGCTTGCCACTTATGGACAAATTACCCAATTTTATGTGATAAATCTGTAATAAAAAATATATATAAACGGTATTAATATCCTACGATGCATCTGAAGATATTCTCTTTAACATGTTCAGTTTACGAATACTTCTATTTGATGATACTGAAGTTTATTTACAAAATTTATTTTGTCTGGTTGGCAAAGTTTTGTATATATATAATATTAGTAGTTACTTACCGCGACTTCGCACATGAAATTCAAAGCTATGTCCATGTTCTGCGGGTCGTCGACCATCTCCTTACAATATTCAGCGGCTTTCTCTATGAGATTTTGCAAATCCGTTTGTCCATCTGATTTGTGTACAAGGTAGCCAGCGTTACGAATGAATATTTCCCTGAAAATATTATTTAAATCGGTTATTGACTGAAGCGAGCGGAACGAGCGAAACGCTCATAACACAATACACGAAGGTGATCTCGGCAACGGAAAGTACGATCGAGGCGAGATTTTTTTGTTCGATAGACCTGTTATCGGGGAAAGTATTATATATATATATATAAAAAAAAATGTACCATCAATTGCAATTTTAGGACCGGAAACCGGAACCCAGTTCCAAAAAAAAACGGTTCAGTCCAAAAAGCCCGAGGTCGCTTCATTCACGCACCGAGAGCTTATTGAATAAGGCTTCAGTTCCCGTTCGTTAACGTTATATACATCAGGAGAGGAAATTTTATTACAGATTCTAGTATATAGAAGCCATTTTCTTTTCTCGTACGATTAAAATTTTTTTTAAGCGAAAAATTAAAAAGTTAAGCTGAGTGATACACAGCGTTTATCTTACACGTACTCATACGCTTACACTGACGGTATGATCGTTTTTATATCATTCCTTCAAACTATAAGTATGCGAGTTAAATGAATAGTTAGTAAATGCTAATGACATTAAGTAAATCTTACAAGGGGGTAGAAGATATATATATATATACACACACACACACACGCATAAACGCGCACACGCGCACACACACACACACACATATATATATATATATATTATTATTTTTTCTCACCTCTCATTTATTTTAAGCGCGAGATCACAACACAGAGCCGCTAGCTGCAACGCGTGCACGTCATCGCTGAGGTGAAACATCTCCGGAACGAGTAGCGAGATCACTCGCAGGCAGGGCCCCAGCATATCTGGAACGTACATACATACCGGTTGCATTACTAAATATATATTACAATTTATAATCTGTGTACTATATAAAAATTAATATAATCTGTGGAATCAATACATTTTTTTTTTTGTAAAAAATTTGATTCATGAATACAGAAATGTTGAGAGAAAAATCTCCAAATATTATGAAACTGTCGCAGAGAACAACCAAAAAAATAATTCTTTAAATTTAATCGGTTATAGCAAATATCGGAAGCAAATTGACCCGGTCAATGACCGGGGATCAAATCCGCAAACAGAAGGACTACTTCTATTTTCTCCGCTAACTAAACCATCGTGTCACACAAACCTCACCCGAAATATGTAATTTCCAAGGAAATAAAAATATTTTATTGATATAGGAATAAATAAATACATTTATATAGACACTTGGCAGTGGAAGGACTTTATTCCTTATTAGACATTTTATGGAAATAATATTGTAGGATATTCTCGAAATCAATGAACCAGCGCCATCTCGTGACGAGTGGACGAAACTACTAGCTATACATTTGCTAACATCCCTATTGTTAAAGTTTGTAAACAAGTAGAAACATAAAGTAGAATGTTTTGGAATGTTCTAGAAGTCGGATCTTCGCGTATAAAGGGCCGCTGGGTCCGCTTAGAGCTGGTGTACGTAAGGCGAGATACAGGCGATACAAGCGCTACTATCTGTATCATAATGAAGTTAATATTTGCGTCTTGTATTAAACACCCTGTATATATTGACTGAATACGACCCAGCTGGTAACAGTATTATTATAAAAATATCGTTTTATAATTTTAACCTAACAGCCATTTAGGTCGTGGACACACAGTCGACTCTGCTCTGTAACCCATCTAGTTAAGTATGGGGGTGTTTTTACCTCCAAAAGAGTCCCCGGTGACGTCAGCCATCTCCCTCACAGCCATTCTAGCGCTGTGGAGCACCTCTCGCTCGTGCAGTATACACCTCGTGCTGGGGGCGTCAGCATCCATCTATAAGATACAATTTCATCAAAATCGGACCATCAATTTCACATTATTAACTAACAGTGTCCACACTGATATTTTTATGGTTTACTTGATATATATATATTTTAATGACAAAGGAGACAAACGAGCAGACGGACTACTTGATGGAAGGTAGTCCCCGTCGCCCAATGGCCATCTGCTTCATAAGGGATGTTGTAGATGCGTAGACCATGATTATGAGAGAGGGGAAAGAGTGGGAAAGAGACAGAGCAACCGTCTCTCTCACTCATCAGACGAAACGCAGCCATTAAAGACTACTTCACGCCGTACTTCTGTGATAGGGTGGTACATCCCCGGTCTAGCCAGCCCATGTTCGTGGAGTGGCTAGACCACAGCTAGCCTATACATAATATTATCTGTATGAATGCCACAGAGTATAAAACTCCACCAGCTCAATCATTACCTCTCTTCCCTTCCAGCCATACTTCAAGCCGGCCTCTGTCATTTCATACTCGGACTTCAAACTGAGGAGAGCAGCATACACGAGCTTCTCCTTTGGCGACTTCTCCTAGAATTATCATAAACAAAATAAATTTTATTTACTATATATTTGCAGTAACTTAGCTACATCACTGGAAAGTTCTATCAAAATCCGTCCAGCATTTTGTTCGTGCTGGATCAACGTACAGCCATACATCCACACAAACAACAACAAAATTCCCAAACAAAAAATGTGATGTTAAGTATTGTCATTGTTCATATAAATACTTTTTTCTATACTCAATGTTCATTTTGCCCTAGTCGCTCAATTACATAAGTTATCTGCGAGCGAGAGTCCCATCAAAACGGGCACAGCCGTTTCAGATTTCAGCTTCAACAGACGGACCATCAATACCTATACATATACACATAATACCCACCGGTTTTCCTTGCAATCCCTCTATCAATCTATACACAATATGTTTGTATGTCTCGTTGTGTATTGTCCTAACAGCTGCCGATGTTGCCATAACAATCTCATAGAGAGTCCACAAGATTTTATCCGGATTTTCCTCTGAAAAACCAAAAACTAGTTTAAACGCGCGTCTTCATCCTCATTATTTGTTACATTACCGTACTGGCTTACAAAAATTTATGTTTTAAAAAAAAAAAAAAATAGTTTCCTATCGAATTTATTCCTTGATAAGTATATTTTTTTCGTTCTACATGAGGAACGAGTGTCTATTAGCAGAAATCTCGAACCATAGACAATTTTATTTTTTTAATTTTTTTCAAAGATATACATAAACACTTACATCCTAATCAGAATAAAATAAATATTGTTCACTTATCTGCGATACAATCTATGTTACTGACAGGCTTCGTACAAATCGCTTTAATAGTTATGCTATAAGTGACAGACAGACATTCACTTAAATGTAGCAGGTCGTATTCCCATTGATACTCACTCATGATGCAATCCTCATCACCCTTGGTCATATCATATAGAGAGTTCCACACGCCAGCTATGGGAGGTATGGACGGCCACAGCTTCACATACATTGAGAACTCCAGTTTCAGGAGGTCACTGGAACGACAACATATACACACATTACAATTTACAAAGAGAAGATCGTTTCTGGAATTATATAAAAAATTTAATAAGAAAAATTTCTTATAAAGCCATATATTTTATGTAATTTTTGATCTCTCTGGCCGTATGCGGCTGGCTCTGGATAGATTGAACCGATTTTAATGTAACTGTGAGTGGATTATAGAGAAGGTTTAGGACAATATATAATTTGTTTTGAAAGAATTATAGGGTATAGTTGTTTAATACTTATACAGTTAGTCATTAGACAGAAAAATACATAAAACACTGGGAATAGGTCTGAAGATACAAATCTTTTGTTATAGCAGAATTATCGAGTTACACTAGATTTTGCCTGTGACTTTGCCTGTTTCTTTAACTCGGAGAAATGTATAAAGCGGGTTTAAAAAATTCGCATATCAATGAACCGTTAGCTACATCAATAGTATATAATTTGCTTTTTAACAGAATACCCCCAAAATTTCAAAGGGTTTAAGAATAATTTACAGGCCATGTCCCGCTCTGATGTCTTAGCTACATCACTGGAAAGTTTCATCAAAATCCGTCCAGCGGTTTTTTCATGAAGGCGCAACAAACAGCCATACATCCTCACAACATTAGTATTAGTTCACCTGAACTCCAAATTCTTAACCAGAGATCCCAGGTCCCCGTAAGGATTTTCATTCACAACATGTTTACACACATCCAGCACCGACCACGTCTGCACATCCGTTTCCTGTTTGGACGCCTTCGCTTTGATGTCCATGACCAGACTCATATACTTCTCATTACCGACCGAGTGGGGCAACGAGAAGATGAGACTCAAATAGGCATTTTTCAAGGAATCCTCGTACAATGTGAAATCTAGCTGACAAATACTCTTATTGTACAGCGCTCGACTCATATTCTTCATTTGGACGTCACTTGAGATGCCTCTAAACTCGTTTTTGAGGTAAATATCGAATAATTCTATCGATTCCTCATAGTACTTCGATTTATTGAACACTATCGCTGTATTGTGTGTGTCCGTCTGCAGTTTGTTCAGGCATTTCGTGTAATTGCCACAGCCTAAACAATTCAGTTCCTCCAATATTATATACTGCTGTTTTATAACATCTATGTACAGCGGCAGAATATTTTTGATGTCAGTCTCGTTGTTCGTAGACGCGGTAACGAAGTTTTTGATGTGGAACGTCAGTCTTAAAGCGTCATGTAAGCCCGATCTTACGGGACAGTTCTCACACCTTAACATCTGGTTCGTATTACGCAGTTTTGTTAGTAGAAATAGTATTAATTTGAGACATTTCTCTTGTATAGCCTCGTTGAAACTTTTACTTAATTCTTTGTTACTAAGAATATTCTCTACATAAAGTCTCAGGAGTTGGCTTAGGTATGGATAGCTGGCGTTGACTGTCTGTTTGTAGCCCAATTTCTCGGTAATTTGACAGGATGTCAGTAAGCAGTTCAGGATGTTGTCTATTAAATTCACATTAGTTTTATCTCTGAAGATACAGCAGAATGCGTTTGGGTACAGCATTTGCATACAGTGAAACATGTCTGGTCGATGTCCTAATATCGTTATGATTATTCTTGATACATTTTCAAACACAGAATCGTTACAACGTAGTCCACTTTCAGCTATAACGTACAAGCAGTCGTTGAATTTCACATATATATCAATTATATCCTTGTCTTGCAACAACTTGAATTGTTTTAGGTCCTTCTTAGCTATGCATTCAAATATCTTTTCAAATGACCCGTTGATCCCGACATCGTTGTACACACAGTGTAGTTTTTTAACGAGAAACGTTAGCAAGTTGGCACAGAATTGGACGGTGTCATATATTTTTATGACTTTGATTACATCGTCTGTGAACTTTGGCAATAGCTTTATAATCGGCAGCTTGAGAGATTTGAGTTTCTCCATGTAAGTCAATCTGTCTGCGAGGATGCTCCAATAGGTTTTGTGATAATCCGACAGAAGACTGTCTTCGTCGCATTCAAACGGCAAGAATGACAGTTTGAGAATCAATTCCGGAGGTATGTTGGAACTCTGAAAGTATGATAGCAAAAAGGTTTTATAAATTTTATATTTAAGTAGAAAAAAAAGTTTAATCAACAACTGCTTAGCAAATATTCATAAAATTTTCTATCCAACAAGCTGTAATGAAAGACACACAATTTTAACTGAGAATTTTTTTTTTAACCATGACTTCCTGAACTAAACTGTAAAAAGGTTTTATAAGATTGTTTATATTATATTTCTCATACCTGTTTAATTACGTGTCTGTGTGTGTGGAAGATGCAGGCCAGTGTTCTGACCTGATCTGATATTTGCATGTTCTGTGTGTGCCGGACACATTCTATACTGAATGTTATGAGATCTGTGTTGTTGATCGAGGCACGCCATGTCGGTACCTTCTCGAGATTTCTGTAATAAATTTATTGTTTATTTGTATGAAGATAGTTATAGGAAATCGCATATTAATACAATTCCAAATTATTAATTTAAGTATTGCTTTGCTCGCAACAAATCGATCAACCACTTAATAGATCGTTTTTATAGTTAAAATTATATTCTCAGTAGTGGTTATTTAAAATGTATACCAAGTTTTCTTTGAGACATTAATTGTAAATAATAGTCAATTTCAAATGCCGTTACTACAGAATTAAACATGTACAAATACCGATGATCTTAAGAACTTAACTAATACGTTTTTATTTACGTATTTTCTCACCTGCACAATGAACATAAAACATTCAAACTAAAGGACGACTTATCCTTTTCAGGCAATTTAACTAAAATTACTTTAAACGTCTGTAAAGCCTCTTTCAACTCACAAATATCACTTTTGGCACCACACGCCTTTAACTTTGATATAAAATTGTTCGCCTCCATTGCTTAACAAGTTTATTATAAATATAAAAATCATGTATTGAAACAGTTGATGGGCATAAAATTTTTAAACAGTTTGTGACCGTTGAGATTTTTGACAATTACTTTGCCGGTTGTCACATTATTGTGCTTATTATCATTTAAGGAACTTGTACACTGTTGATTTCAGTTTTTGGATATCTAAATATTTGATTGCTTTATTTTCGCAAATTGCGTTTGCAGATTTTTGTTTCTTTTTAAATAACGTTCTTTCTAAGTTCTATAAAATTAATCAAAAGAACATACATTCTCTAGCTCTTAATATTTTATGCACATTTATTTATTTAGCAGATTCGTCTAGAATTTTATTTATTTCGAATATTGAGCATAATCTTACCAAGACTTTGTTTTCTTCTGAACAGGGCATAAATTGACAATGCTCATAGAAACTTCTTTTTGAACAAAACTTTTATGTCATGACCTTATTGATTGCTAAATGTCAGAAAACCCGGTAAATGCTAATTCCTTATTTATACCGATAACAATCCCGAAATAATAAATTAGTACACATTTAGTACTTAATTAAAATACAAAAGTGGCAAAAAAAAATTGTTTTAATATTTAACGTATCATGTTTTGAGGACGATTAATTCAGTTAGTATAATTGTGAACTTTTTTCAAATATTATGTACGATACAAACGTATCCTGTGCTAAATGTGATGCATTTTTTTAGGTTATACCCTCGAAATGAAGCCTGGAAAAAAATACTATATGCTTCTGATGGCTACCGTTGCTGTATACTTCATGGCCTCAAAAATGGTGTTTGATAAAGTTAACGAAACGTCGAAGGTGGTGATAGATGAGTTGTTCCACATACCTCAAGGGCTGTCCTGTTGCAACGGCAACTTCAGCTACTGGGATCCAAAAATAACAACACTCCCTGGACTCTATCTTGTAACAGCAGCATTCATCGGTTCCTACATACCATGTGACACATACAATCTAAGATTCATTAACTTAGTGGCGTCGTGTCTAAATCTGATTCTATTCTCGTCAATTCTACAGTTCATCTACGGCAACCAAAACAAGAGTCAATTCAAAATTATATTGCAGGCATTAAACTTAGCGTTGCTGCCTCCTTTGTATTTTTTCTCGCATGTATACTATACAGATACACTGTCTTTACTATTTCTACTGATGTTTTCGACATTGTGTTTTATTAATAAGTCTAAATATTTTATATTCATATTCGGCGTGTTAAGTGTGTTAATGAGGCAGACCAATGTGGTGTGGATCGCTATGGTTTTCGGGCATAAGATCCTCGATATACTTATAAGGAGCTCTAGAGTGTTCGGCAATCGGTACTTAACGAATACTACGTTGAGCAAACGATCTCTCATAGCCAGAGACATTGATGCTTCCAAGTTGAAACGTTATTACGGCATATCAGATGTGTATATCGCATTGAAATATCACCTATCAACGTTTTTCACAACCACTTTCCAATTTATAACAGTCACGGATTGGTTCGTTATCATACAGCAGTTAACGATTATGATACTATTTGTTGTGTTCGTTTATCTCAACGGTTCGATCGTTGTCGGTGACAAGGACTCTCACACAGCGACCCTTCATTTACCCCAGCTGTTATATTTCCTGCTCTTCTACGGCGTTTTCGGTATTCCGTATGTCCTAATGAAATTAATGTCGACACTGAAATTGTTATTCCGTAATAAGTTGTTATCTGTTCTCATAGCTGGAGTATTTCTTTTTGCAGTCCATTACAATACAGAAGTCCATCCTTACATTTTAGCTGATAACCGTCACTACACCTTCTACATCTGGAATCGCTGGTATGGTAAATACGACTATGCTAAATATGCAACGGTCCCGCTGTATGTGTTTCTGCTATTCAGCCT
Organism: Danaus plexippus; assembly: GCF_018135715.1. Taxonomy (NCBI): domain Eukaryota; kingdom Metazoa; phylum Arthropoda; class Insecta; order Lepidoptera; family Nymphalidae; genus Danaus; species Danaus plexippus. Next base: position 1,239,890 of record NW_026869858.1, read on the forward strand.
GTACGATAATTTGAAGGATCAGAACTGTATATCTTTTCTGTTGCCGTACTCAATGTGTTTGTTCCTAGCGCTGGCTCTACAGCGTCTGGTGGAAATCAGGTATTTCCTCATCCCATATATAATATTGAGGTTAAGGTTTGTCCGTCCGTCACTTGAGACGGTCCTGCTGGAGTTTGTCTGGTATGTTGTATTGAATGTAATAACATTTTATATTTTCTTCACTAAGGAGATAGTTTGGAGCGATTTCAGCGAATTTCAGAGGATTATATGGTGATATATTTTCTGTTTAGGGCTTCGCCCCTGAGTCCTGGGTCCTTGGGGCGGATGTATCGTATTTCAATTATGCCTACCATATGTGCCCAACGTCAAACTAAATACGTCGCGTCTCAAGTTTTTTCGTCATAAATCTTCTCAAATAGTAGTATCGATGTACGTACATACAAATGAAAAAATTTCACACCATCGGTATTTAGTGTCCTTGCGAACCTGTAGTAAAGGTGCTGTACAGAATTTAATAAAATACGATTAAGTGATTATAATTTTTCAATTTATTATTAAGTGTGATGTATAAAATAAATTTAATTTTTTTTTAAATTATATTTTCATTTTTCGACTTGTATATATTAAAAAATAAATTTTGTCAATTAATGTAATCTTTTTTTTTAGTTGCCAAATTGTTGAAATTACCCAAATATAAGACATTTAATATTGAACAGACATTAAATTATTATAATACATAAATCTAAAGCTACGAAGGTATAATGAAAAAATATATATAAAAATTCAAAAATATTTATTAGTTTATGAAAAAAAATTTTTTTTTCACAAAGTTTTTTTTTTGGCTACTTCTACGATATCTTTCTCATGATTATATCGAATATCAATTTAAAAAGACTTTTCTTTAATAACTTTTTTACTAGAATATAATGCCTAAAATTTTCTAGAATCTACCAAATACAAAGAAAAGACTAAGTCGCTTTTTGTAATTCATAGAAATAATTTAAATGCATAAAAAATTCGTAATTGGTAACAGATATATCACAACAAGGGAATGTTTAATCACAACACGAAAAAAACATTAAAAAAAGGGTCAAAATAGACATTTGGAATGTCAAAAAATAAGTATACAGTCCGTTTAATAAAAAATAAAAAAAAAATTAAAAACTAAAAAACAAAGTAATTAAATTACTATTACAACATAATATGTACTCACTAGCTGTTTAGATTTTACAAATCTAGATTGATTGATCCAAATAAAAAAAAATATATAAATTCATTACAAAACACACAAATGTATAAAACAAAAAGATTTCTAAACGAAAACTTTTCAAAATAAGTTATTAATAAACGATATATTAATAAAATATAAATTTCTCATAATATAATTTACATAAAAACTGTATCAAAATCATACTGGCATAATGATTCAAACTGGTGCCTCAAAGCTTTATACGAAAAAAAAAACCTAAATCCATTTGTCTTCCTTTTTGGCGCCATTCAGTAATGGCGTCGATTCTTCTTTGGCGTCTTTCATAGGACTTTCTGGTTTGCCGTTGAAGTATTTTGTATTGGATTTTGTGACTATATAAGGTATCCCGGATAATTCGGATGTGAGCGGATTGTAATACTGACGATAACAGAACATAGACACGGACAAGCCCAGGACAGATCCTACCAAGACATCTGGAATAGAAACATTTTTTGACAGTTTACTTTGATTCGTCGTAATTAAAATTTTAATGCAGGAAACGTTATCGTAGTTACAAATGAGAATATTCCCACACATTGACAGTATCCTAAATATAAAACGAAAAAAAAACACAAGGTAAAAATGCTCTTTTTTCCAATTCTATAACAGATGATAAAAATAAATTCTCTATAGCAAAGTACATATAGTTGTTGTCTGTGACTTCATCTGCTTAACTCTAGAATAATACTCGTAGAGTAATTTGTATGATATATTGAAACCGTACATATATCAGGTAACAGGCAGCGACGTCTTTATCACGTCACGTGACTTATACACTAAATTTAATGTATAAATTATACCCTATATCTCATTCTAATGTCTAAACTACTAATGTAAAGTTAAATCAAAATCTGTTAAGCAGGTTTTTGCTTTAAATAACTACAAACATCCATACATTCTCACAGATTATATATATTATATTTATTTAACCCGAACCTTGCCAATGATGATGATAGTCACACGTCCTAGACAGCGCTATACACCCGGCCAGCATGAGCGGTGCCAGGGTGAGTATAACCCGGCCGCCCTCCCCGCGTCTCCGGGACACGGTACACAGGCGACCGCACGCCCACAGTGACGCGATGCCCAGCGAGCAGAACGACACTGGTTATATAAAGATATACAGCATTACATAGAACAAATGTGGACTGACACGGAGGAATACGTAATTATTATATATATATAAACGTACATACATACCGTCGGGACAGCGCAAATCCTCGTAACTAGCATCGGATAATTCCGCGTATCTGCGTCAGAAGCAGATTGACAGAAGGGTTCAAACTGAAATGTTTTCTAAATTAACGACTTTTAAAGTCACTTCGTCACATTGATTATTAAATAGCCACTAACTAATTAACTCACTGTGAAAAAGATTAACTTGAACGCACCGTAAAACTACTAAGGAAGCAGATACGCGGAATCAACCCATTCTAGTTACGAGCTTTGGCACTAGCCCCTTACGTATGCGATAATTTTAACTCATATCAATACGACGATTGAAAGAAAACTAACAGAATTTAAAAATAAGGTAACATACCAACAATTACATATAACGAGCCCACTGACAAACTCACTGAGAATAGGTTCGCTGTAAATCTGCAGCACTGGAAATGGCAGCGAGAGGTATAACGGCTAAATCTGTCTACAACTTGCTAAAAGACCTGGGCCTGTCCAGGACCAACATCAAATCATTCTTGGAATGTACTTCCAAGGCAGCCCTAGTAGGTTGGGAGAGAGAGGAGCTTGGACGGTGGAGGTGCCCACCACAGGTTTAACGCGTTAGATAGGGGGCCCCTTAAAACTACACCTGGATCGCAAGTCCCAAGCACTTTGAAGCTCCTCTCCCTGCAACGATAGACCCGAAACCAGCACGGGGAATCCATAGAATGATGAGAGGTTTCGTCTCGTATATACATATATATAAATGGTATCGAATACTAACTGCTGCTGTGTCCGCTGGGGAAGGATTTCCTCCCCTCCATCACATCAGCTGGGTCCCCTGTACAGTGGAGGTCGGCTGTGGGCACTCCGTCCGGGAAGCAGCGATAGAAGAAGTCGGGGCGAGGGCGACCTGAGGGTATAGATGTAAATACTCATGAGGGTGTGTCTGGTATACAAAGCATAATGGGGGTGCTTGGATTGTAATGGATGAGGGTGTGATTGGTATATAACTCATAGGGATAGATAATAAAAACTAGTAAATTTCATATTAGTTTTTAAACATAAATACTGTTCTTTATTTATATAACAACAAACGTTTATTGTAATCAAACAAACGAATGGCAGTTTTTAAGAGATTCCAGGTAATAAATACATCTGTACGGACGGACAGTACTTGCATGTTTTGTCAAAATAAATTTAAATGTTCGCAAAGATAAAAAATATACTAAACCTACATTTTAGAACGAGCTGTTACATACCGACTATCAGTTTGACTGTGTCTGTTGTGACCCCCGTTATACCCAGGGAGAGAGACCACGCGAGCAGAAACTGGAAACGAGGCATAGTTACACGGTTAGTGAGGATGACTCACAAGTAACAAATAACTCGGCAAAAAAAATATATATTTCATTTTTATTGCTGACTCTATGATCAGGTCTCTATGATAACTTATTCAACAAAATAATCTAAGTTTCCGTGAAGTACTCACAGAAAAAAGTCTGTCTTATAACAAAACTAGTGTTATTAGTCCAAAGGTGCTTTCTCATATTGTAACACACGCACACTTACACAAATGCACACATACACACATGTATGTATAACACATGCACAGACCATTTTCAATCACAACCAATCATTAGCATTAATGATTTTATCATAAAATAAAATCTAGTTATTACACCTATTATATGATGAAAATATATGTGAAAGATACTGTTAAAAACGTATATATGAAAACAAACTGTATATGTATGTAAATATATATATATATATATATATATATATATATATATATATACATGGAGACAACTACACGCAGACGCACACATACACAATGTATAATATATATATAAAATATTATACATATATATATATATTCAGTACCCAAAATGTTTCTAAGAGGTTGTCAATAAGAAAACTCCTTTTTTAAATGTCTTTGTCGAAAAAAAAAACATAAAATATATATATCCGTACCTCCAAAGCATCGTTGCAGTCGTTACAAACCGCCCACGCTATGAAGGAGAGTATACAGGGCACGGACAGGACTATCGACCACAACATCCCGCTGGGCACGTAGCTATCGTGACGAGGATATTTACAGTTGTTCTCCAACTCAAAAGGCTGAATGATGCGGATGAAGGGACTCATTGACTCCATGTAACTGGAATGTATATAAATCGAATAACAGTACTAGCAACTGTTAGGAATGGTTTTGATAAATATTTTAGTATATTTTCATCATAAAAACTTCATTAAAGCTATTTGCATGTAATTCAAGTTATGTGCTATTAAGTTTAAGGTAAGTAGTATATATATATTTATACCATGGAGACTTCGAATGCTAAATAAACACTAATAACATCTTAAAAAGTATTAATTCAGTCTTAATGTGTATTTTCATATAAATATATTATTATCTTTAGTATAAATCACTTAAAATATAAATACTTTTTACTATCAAACTCTTTGCTGCCATCCACATCACTATAGTTTAGTTTGAATTAAAAAATGTGTTTATAAAAAGTAATTCAACTAAAATAATATATTTCTTGTATGTGTAACATTAATATTGTGTCATATTTATCAAAAAATATATATCTTTTATTTTAAGAATAAACGAATGTAACTATTATAGTATAACAGAATTTAGAGATTAGGTATTTGGATGAAAAAAGAATGTGAGTGTTGATTTGAAAAATACTATACGCGAATCTGTAATACTTATCCGCTATGGAAGTTATATGATAATGCATAATGCATGCATATGCAAAAATCAATCTATTTGTTTGTATATACAAATACGGTGTCAACATATGTTCCACCCCTACCAGAAAACTGAGAGGAGTATGATTCGCAGTGAGATCTCCATGAATAAATTATAACTCGCCGACCGCATGAGAGGCATTTTGTTCACTATTTTTATGTTATTTTTATATGGAAAAAATATATTTTATTTAAATTTTAACTCATTGTACGTTGCACAGTGACTACAATTTACCTACTGACGTCTGACATTAAAACACAAGTAACCTGTGACGTCTACGGTTTGAGACTTCACTTGAGTCTTGACACAAGATAGGCCGGTGTTACCATTAAACTATTTTGCTTATTTAAATATAGAAATTCTTTTATATTATTTTAATTTTTGTTATTACACGAACATCCCATGGCATAGTAGTTTATATTAAATAGTAATAGTTGTTATAATGATCTTTTCATATAATCTAACAACTTTTTTTTGTTTTACTTTAACTAATTTAGATGTCACTTTCTTTAATAGCAATCTGAGGCTAGTAAAACCTTAAAATACACTGAGTAACTGAAATTATTTATAACAACGATATCAATAGATTAGGGTAACAGAAGATAATGTAAAATTACTATTCATTTAGAGGTTACTTTTCAATTAGACAGGCAGAGGAATTTGTGTATCTAGATAGAAAATAAGTCCGCCTAAAGATCTGACATTCGTCGCTCTAAACCTACTCTCCCCATCCTCCTTAATATCTTTGATTACTTTTATGGGTTTTTTAAATGCTATTATGACTTCATTCGCACTGGAATCGTGAAATATTGTGCCAATATCAACGTTTTTATTTGTTGGACGATATAATCTTCAGTACTGTGTGGAGGAAACACGTTGAGGTGCTTTTTACCGCCAATTTCCGACTTTGACGTTTAGCCGCTTAATTCAAAAGGAAATAAATATTTTTTTATCCGCATGGGTTCTAAAACTCTTTGTACATAAATGTGACATTATACAAGCACCATAGTATTAACTACCAAATAAATAATCTTTTTAACACCTGACGCAGTAAGAGGGATGTTGTAAGGTTGACGTCGATATCTGTATTTGTGGCATCGTATCTCTAAAACGATTTCGATACGGTTTCTTTCATTTCGAATACAGTTTTTTTGGGACGGTTCTCAGATATATTTGGTTAATATCAGCCCGGAAATGTCATAGTATCAGCTTTATTACAAAAAGATGATGTAACTTTTTTCTCGTATTGCTCTATTAAATGCCAGTATAAAGGATATGCTAATTAGTGAGGGTTTATCAATTTAAATGAAATTATACACTTATCAAAGTTTATTTAATGTAAACAAAAAAAATCACAGGATATCAGATATCGTGAAACACCAGTAAGCAACAGAACACAAATAAAACAACAGATAAAAAACTATAACGAGGGTTAATTTCCCATAATAATTAAGTACCTTAAAGTTAAGTACCTTAAAGTAATAAATTATAACTACTTTTATTATATATGTATCAATCTAACTAAGAGCTCGTGTTATTATAAGACGATCATAATGAACACAACCACATGACGATATGACATAAAAGTGCCTTAAAGAAGACTTAGTTTTTTTTTTTTATTTATTCATAACTATAAAAAGAATATTAATGTATAATACTGCGATGTTTGCGTTAAAATTAAAACTGTCGGTTTGAAAGTTCATCAACATACAATCTGTGGTCATGAATGGTTACATAGAAACTGTCTAAGTTTAGTTCATCCGTACAAACACGCACTAAAGATTTAAAGAATACACACCAAAAAAAAAACTAAGTTTTCAGTAAACATAAATTCCTTAGCAACAGGAAATTTTATTTATAAAAAAAAAACAACTTAAATATTTAAAAAGCGAAGGTCTCGAGTTCCATTTTTAAAATAGAAAAATATATAACAACACTTACGAGAAGAAATATAATGAGATTTTAAAATGCAGAAACTGAAAGCCTTACTTCGTTTAATGAAAATTCATACGTATGTAAAATTTAATAACACTTCTTAACTTTACATTTAATATCAAAGCTATTTGATCCAATGCTAGCATGAAACGTTTCCTATCCACTTTACTCACAACATGTATTATTTACAACGGATAAACATTTATATGAAAAATTTATGATTCCTTGAGAAAATATTACCTTAGTATGGAAAATATATAAACATGTACTTAAATGATTTCAAATATACAACATGAAAATTAAGTTTTACTGAATAATAAGGCCTATTATAACTTAATACCTTGCCTGAGCTCGGTTACATCCCTCATTAATCGTACATTCCTTAGATATAAGAAAGACCTCAAAATTAATTAAAAAAAAATTGTGAATTTAACACTTAAATTTTTGGTATTTCTTAGAGTACAGTTTATCATACCAGAAACACCATGTATAATATAGCTTTGTTGGAAAATTATACTAAGATCGAAGTGAAAAAAAAACACCATGTATATATAGCTCTGTTGGAAAATAATTAATTACACCAAGTGATAAACAATTTCCTATTTATGTTTGTTGTTTGATACATAAAGTGCAACCAACCTGAGACTAACGAACATGATTTCATATAATATAATATAAAATACCTTAGTACTTGTTAACTTATAAGTAGTACCCCATGGAGTGAGTCCGTGCGTTTCTGTAGTACGCGAAGTACTCTGACGGTGAGTTGGAATGCCTTTTAACCACGTCATCCAACTGCATCTGGTCGCCCCAGTCCGCCTGAACGGTTAGTACAATGATTGAAATCATTTTTTTTATTATATTTTATATTGGGATACATTTCGTGTAATTTTTTTGCTGGGTACGTTTTTAGATGATATGTCGATTTTAATTTCAACGTCTCCCTGTATATCGAATTGTTTGTTTTGATGTAAAGAATTGGCTATTAATCAGTAAATTTAAATTGACTTTACGTTTTGTTTAGTTTTCTCGATTCACATGAACGATTTTTTTTTAAATAGGTTTCGTAAGTGCAATGAATTCCTTATGAAGAGGGCGTTTCTGTCAACATATTAAAAAATTATCATACAAAGTATAAGTAATCATCCTAGACAGTTTTGTATTGGAGATTTTTTTTTATTATTATTAATAATCAGAAGCACTTACGAAATTAGGGAACAGCGTTCGTTTCTCGTCGAATTTCCTCTCGTTGACGCATCTCAGGAGATAAAGCCTCTCCACCCACGGCCAGATCATGTAGTCCAACATCCCGGGTGAATGACCACCGAAATAATTCGTACCTTTCACAGACGAAGATCCTCATTGAATTCACATGTATACAATGAAACAAGCAACTCCTAAATTCATATTAATGAGGTTATTAACTTTTTTGGCACCATTTATAATTAAATGGAGATTGTTTATTACGTTATTATAGCTGTTATAGAAAACATAAATTCACCTCTCGATGCTAATTCCTTCTCAAATATGTCCAGAGTCTGAAATATTTGCTCGCCGCCGAACGCGAAGTTTGTGTCGAAACATTCTAAACTGCCTTTTATTAGCTAAAAAAATATATCTATACATATATCATTCAACTTACACTTTGCATACAATTTTAAAGAATATTTTGCTCATAAATATATCAGCGGATAATCTTAAAGGAAACGCTCGTTTGTGATATTGTAGGGACCAACACATTTCTATATATAACTCACTTCATTGAACCTCTCAATGAGTAACCTGTCCTGGGCCTTGACGTACGGATCTCTGGAATGCAGCGGGTTCCGTGGATACTTCTCGTCCAAATAGTCACAGATGACGACGCTCTCGAACAGGTATTTATCTCCTTGGTCGGTTGGTATTTCCAGTACTGGTATTTTCACTGGAATTCAAATCATAACTCATTGAATGATCAGCATAAAAATAGCTCAGTTACGTGTTATTTTATGCCCGCGGTCACACAGATACAGAACAGCCCATGGAGGACCTTCTTTTCAGATTTGAGGACGAGTTTTATCAATTTAAAACAAAAACTAAATGGCCTAGGAATGTCCAAGTCCGCAGCAGTAAGGTCGAAATGTATTTTTGGTCAAAATTACAAACATATACATATATATATAACTACTAAAGTCAATTATTGGTTTTTCCAGGAAATAAATAACTATCATTAAAAGAATATGAGAAAATGAAATTAACTACGGTCAATAATTTAAAGAGAATAATAATATTATAGGACACATACCATAAACTATAAAAAATTACTTACGTCTAGGATTCTTAGTCTTGAACCACTGCGGTAAGTTTAGGGGATCCAGTCGGTAGACCTCGTACTTAGCCCTCTTCGCCTCCAGAATCAACAGCACTCTGTGACCATACGGATTCATATCCACATGGTATAGTCGCAGCTTGTCAGTCAACGGTGGAGGAGGTGTGGGACCTTGCAAACAAAAAATAGGATTACCTGAGACAGCGCAAATGAAACAAAAAGGATTACTAACTGAAATCGACAATTTTAAAGTTTATCTTTAACAAAACTATTAATAGTTAAATCAATATTAAGTTTCGACTGCAATATATTATTTATATCGGAGCGAATACCATTTATTTATATAATTCAGGGTTGTCAAAATTATCAGGTGTCAACCTAGGCAAGGTCAGTCACAACACTGAGTGTCGGTTGGTATAAATAGAGGCGAGGGTACAAATAAAAAACAGTCTCGATCGAGCCGTCGCAGCGATCGGACCTCTAAGAAATGAACTATTCATCAAACCGTCTAAAGGTTACCTTCAATAGCCTGACGATAGCCAAGAACATAGGCATTTGCCACGTCAGTTATGCTGACGTGATACTCTCTTTACAATCTACGAGGGTAGTAACTCTAAAATATATTAAAATTGCTGTATAAAGCGTGTTTAACATTCACATTACATTAAACGACTAGTTACAAGAGACGTGTAAAAATAAGCCTAAAATTAATACAACAAAGTGATCCCGTTTATTTAAAGGGTAATGACTGATAGTTGAGGATATTCAATTACGGACTGCTAGATCAGACATGTTGTTATTTGTATCCGCTAGGGTCCTATGTTTGCTGTTACAATATATGTATGTAAATATATATATATAGTCTACTCATGAAAATGACTGATAAGAGTATTATTTGATAAAATTATATTTGGGATTAATTTTTTGTCTAGGTCAGTGACCTTTAATATGAAGCAAGCGTTTTGACACCATTTTTTTGTTTATCACTTCATATACAAGTACTGAATGAATTTTTTAAACTGCTGTTTATATGAAGTAGATAAAAACGGATGTACGTACGTAAATACGTATCCGTTAAACGTAAAAAGTGATTTGTCCTCCATATTGTCTGTTATATTCGTCTAAAATTATCTTGCAATATTATGGCATTTTTTGCGACCGCATTTTTGCAATAAACATAATTCTTTACATTTACATTAATAAATATATATATTACAAGTTCGTAGTCTTGCTATAAATAATGCAATAAAAGATCCCCGATCTATTTAACGTCCATAGCTATTAAAGTTAACCTCAATTACCTTACCTTATTTAGCAAAGTTACCCATTAAGTCTGGGTCACACAGATCGAGTATACAATCCAGGAGACAGAACTTCAAACAAATTAACATTCAACACAATCAGTTTGTGTCAAGGCAAACTTATTACAACACGCTTAAGGCTGGCTATTATAATGGTTAATTCATATAGTAACAATGTATGTAATAAAACGAACAATCACATCTCCATTTATCTTAAAACTCAAATACAAAGTAATTATAAATAAAAACTATTTTTAAAGTCACGTAAACCGTCCGGTCTAAACCGAATTCGGAAACGAATCAGTCAAATAATTTAAAGCAATCCGAAAAACCTTATCAATGCATTAACAAATGTATTTACAGACGATGCAATTTAAATGTACGCAAATTCGTTCGGAATTTTGCGTTAAAGAATCTAGTTATTCAGATAAATTTTAACATAACACAGCAAACAATGCAAGGATTATAACTCTTCCGTTTTTACGACATTTGTCATTGACACAAGGATTTTCTTGGTCGTTTCGTGTTGTTGTAATCATACCTAAAACAAATAATTTATCTAACACTCAGCTGCCCAACTTTACAATATATATTAATAATAGTTTTCACCCGCGAATCTGTCCACGTTAATAAAACGATTTACGTTCAGTGAGAAATGTATAGTGTATTAAAACATTACATATACATAGTAACCTATGTTGCAGCCTCTTTATTTTACGTAACCTAGATGCCGACTGCAGCGCCATCTGCCGGGATCATTTGTGAATAAACTATCAGGGGCGACACACAAATGCATACAAAAAAATTCATCCAATAAGGTCCAGCCGTTTAGGAGTTCAGTGACATACCCACGTACAGTAGGATTATATATACATATAAAATAAATTTAAAATATATAATTACATTTAATTTCTGTCTATTTAAAGCGATTATCTAGTGACGAGAATTTAGTTGTCGTTCCACGACACATTCTAGATAGAAAAATTTTAAACATCTTAGTCCTAAAAAAACGTATGCCTTCATTATCTTAAAACACAAAAGCAAGCTCGTAATGCGTAATCTAATTCCGTTGCCATGGCAACGATTACGAAAATTTTGTCCCTTCAGTTCAATTAATTACTAGGCGAATAATTTCAACCACATGGTAAACGTTGAATAAATATGTGAAGAAGTACAAAAACAGATTTATAATATGAGCACACTTACCAACATTTTTCACGGTCAAACTATACACAGATAGTAAAGTTTAACCCAAATACCAAGATTTAAATTAGAAGAAGATTTATTAAAGGAATACTGCAAGCTGTACGTTTTCATTTCACGGTGCAAACCAATGGTAATGAAACAGAATTATTTGATTGACTATTTGACGCAGATATTGAATTATATTAAATAATATGCTTTCTAGGCTTAATGCATACTTATATATCATAGATCGACTTGCAACAAGGTTGCGTTAAACGTTTAACGTTTGTCCGCGGGATGAAAAGAGACAGAGCGAGTTTGAATGCGTGGCTCTCGAACGCATGTGTGCAATCAAATGTGACTCGTAAGTAATGTTAATAAAGTTTAACTTAATGAAACACTAAAACCATCCTTAAAAATCAATTTCTACCTCTTCCTGTTTTCATTTCGACATACAAAGTTTCACATTATCCGCGCGGAGGGACTCCACGAACAATATTTTTTTTTATTAAATTCATACAGAGCCTTCTGTTTACGAGACTTACATATTAATTTATCTCAAGATATGAAAAGCTGTTTGTTTAATTTAGTCACGAATACTTGTAATCCTCCGTTTTTTTTATCTGTAATAAATTATATTTTGAGTAAAAAGCGCGAATGCGATTCAATTAAATAGAAGTTTTTTTTATCTGTATATAATAATGTATTAAACTTTTGGACTAATTATTATATAACACACTCATATGTATTTTTATAAATAGTAATAATTATTATTATTGTTAAGAGAAGTAGGGTGAGAAATTACTCAGTACGAGTTATAAATGTATTTTCTAATTAGATTTTTATTTTATTTAATATTGTTTTATGATAATTAATATTAAAAGAATTTATCAAGGAGTTCAAAATGAAACGATTTGAAATGCATTTCACTTTCCAAGCATGTGGCCGATGCAATAACTAAACGTTGGATGACATCATCGTAAACAGCTGTTCTTTATTTATATTGTTTAACCCCTTAATAATAATAAATGAATAAATAATCTACCTACACATTTCGTCACGACAAACATTAAAATGTTTTCTTAAATTTTTCTTACAATTTATATATTTTTTTAAATATAAGTATTTATTTCATTGTACATATAAGATCTTCGTTCCTTTTATAAAATAAAATATGCCGGCTTAAGCAAATGGAAAATAATCTAAGTGTATATTATTAATAAATGTATTCTTGTTTATGTGTAAATTAAAGAGTATTTATAACTTACCGGCGGTTCTGTGGGGGTAGTAAGCCATTGCACTACACAATAATCCAATCCAACTCTAGCGTACTCCTCGTTCGGTATCGAATGTGGAAATAGGTGATACACTACGTCACATTTAAAATAAGCAGTTTCAACCAAATGACATCATCCGACCTGATTAACAAATACCCTGACATATTGAAGACACATAAACACACCTCGCGTTTATTCGCAACTGTGTGTATTTACTAAATGGTCGGATATTAACGTAAGGTCGCGGAGCGCAGTCATTTTTATTCGGTTGGAGTAATTTTTATTGATTTACCTACTTGTTTGTATATTTACGTAATTTTGCAAACATTAAAATAGACCTGTCATGAGACATGATTTGATGTTTATTGATAAAATTATTCTAACAACAAAAAGGTCATCATTATGCAAAAATATAAAATTGATAAATCGTAAAAATGATTTCGAAGAATACCATGATATTAAAAAGAAATTAATAAAATTTTTATCTACAAATAAATTAATAAATATACATATATTAAAATTATTAAAAATAATTAATAATAAATTAATGAAAATACATAAATAAAATTAAGTTTTAACTATAATTGTATATTCGATGACAAAAAGTGGATCCAATAATTGAGGACGCAGAGCATCAATGCTAGTGAAAAATAAAATACAAGTGACAATGAGTTTGACAGATGATAGTATTGAATTTTTCTTAAGTGAGTAAACAAGACTTTCAAAATAATATAACCATTTTATTAAACACGGTTTGAAACGAAAAACTATATGAATGTTCTATATTTTTGTGTACGATAATAAGAAATGCCTCATGGATTCATAGAAATATTATTTAGGCCTTAAATTTGTTGTCAAACAAGTTTTGTGAGTAGCACTGTCTGTTATTATATGTTATTTTACGTTTTTTAAATGTGTACAAATGATTTTATAATGTGAATTCACTTGTAATGACTTCTATTTTGTATCTCGACACTAATTTATATGAATATTATTTATATCGTGAGAATATTTAGATTTTTCACAAATCTTTATCATTTAATTTTAGATAAAATATGTCAGATCTAACTGAAGAGCCAGCTGAAGAAATTGTGATTAAATGCGAAGTTATTGAAATATCAGACGAGGATGATTCACAGGAAATAAAAAAGTTAGTAAAATAATATTATTGGTTTTGTTAAATACCGTTTATTTGTAAATATTTTATCAAAGAAGTGATTGTTTACAATTCCTATATAAGTTATCTTATTTCATATTAGTTATCATTTGAACTGTCCTATTGAGTGTTGTCGTCCAAAAAAATTCAATAACTTTTTATTCTTAATTCTTATAGGCCTTTTCACATACAATCAAAAAAATTTCAGTCAGCGCTAATACTTGTTGATATTATATGTAATAAAGATTAATAAAAGATATTTTAACTTATTTTATCTTTAATTTGGAGTTTTATATACTTGTATATGTTTATAACATTAATGGGTTAATTTATTATTAGAAGAACTTTTCTCGGATACTATAAAAGGGGAAAGTTTTAAAAAATGTATGTATGTTTGTTTAATATCCGCACAAAAACTCCTCATCGGATTTTGATGAAACCTCACAGTAACGTAGATAAGAGATCAGAATAACACATAGGTAACAATTTATCTCGTAACTTGGTGTAGTTCCCGTCGGATCACAGCCCCAGTATTGTATTTAGAAAGATGCAGGACACTGACAATCGAACGACCCGCCATACTACCAGACGAAGAGAGTTACTCACAGAATAGGCAATATTATTACTATTAAGAAGGTTTTAATCAAAACAATTTTATTATATAACACAAAAAAGCGAGCGGATAAATGAGACTTATTCGGTATGATTTGTATACAAACTTGATTGTGATCTTCATATATTAAAAGGTATGTTAGTACAAGGGTTAAAGAACATATCTCAGGTTATTTGTGACGGCTTTTGAATTTAAAAAAGTTACTAATATGACCTTAGGAGACGACTTGCAATTATCTTAATTAATCATATATATATATCTATATAAAAATAAATATATATAAGTATATATATATCTTACTTATTTTTTATTTTCTTAATCAAAACGAAATCCGCTGTCCATGATCGCATATAGTAAGGGCATGTGCCTCCAGAGTAAATGTCAACACTAACTGAGAGACGATATCGTTTCTTCCACACACAATCTTGATATAAAGTAGTTGAAATTTCAGGTGAGTTGTACAAAGATGTGCTTAATGCTAAATAATTTTTGCGCGGAGGAAGGCCACGTTTAAAACAACCAAACATTATAAATAATAGTTTAAAGGCCTAGTTTTTAAGAAATTACTGAGTAATTTTATCATGATGAGGGTTCAACTGCAGATTTATATATATATATCTTATTGGAGGAGAGCAATCCAAACTGAAAGACTACAAGCGTTTGTGACGTCATGGTCTGTTGACGATGGTGTGGGGGTATATAAGGCTCTGAGAGAATAAAATTGACCAGCCTCATTGCGTCCGTTCTGACGGATGGACGTACACTCAATAGTTATTTTTTTTATATTAACTTGATAACATTACTGTTGTTTATAAAGTTGTAATTAACTGTTTTCTAACATACATAGAGTACGTTTTTAGCACGAATTCAAATAAAGAATTTTTTACTTTTACACATGTATGCATCTGTACTAGTGATGTGAAACGCAAATATCTTTAACGGTCCTAGTGAGCATGAAACGATGACTGGAGGGGTATCTTTGATCCACGAGGTCCATACATTACGTCTTGTCTCGCCGGATTGCTTTAATTTCATATGTTCTCACTTACCGTATCACATATATAAAGGCCATCTTAATATTGACCAATTAAAAGGAAAAAGGTCCTTCTACCAAAAAAGTAAAGCGTACGAATATTATCAATCGGATGTCTGCGGATGTTGATCTTTTCGGTAGTTCATTAATGTGTAAAAAAAACGAAAATTGTACATTTCAGAAAGCGGCGGAAGCGTTTAACGTCAAAAGAGCCAAAGCCATGTGATATTTGCGGTAAAATTTTCCAAACTGGTTATGAGTTGAAGAAACACAAACGGACACACACTGGGGAGAGGCCGTATATGTGCACAACTTGCGGGAAGACATACACACAGCTCGGGCATTTGAGTATACACAGCTTGTCGCATAAAGGTGAGCCATCAACAATTCGAGCTCACAGAATTCCAGGTCACAGGAGTATCTAACAGCTGTGCGTTTTAGTCTGTGAGTTAGCTTGAAATCAAAAATCCTCTCAGCCCAAAACTTCCCATATATCAAGCCCTAAAGCCGCCGTCATATCTTTGTGCTTGTCCTAGGACAGTTTTGATGAAATCCTATTTATAGACCAAACAAGCTGCTTCTGCAATCCGTGGATGCTAAAACCCAGCTCGATATAAGCTGTAAAAGACCATAAAACAGCATGAATAATCTTTAATATTAAGTTGTCGTAAATTTTAAAGTAGACTTTTTGCACAGGTTCCCAAGTTAGCGTATCATTTACAAACAGATGTCCAAAGACTTAGATTGTATTATAATTTGTACATACATATATAAGTATATATTTAGCTGCAAAAACTTCTCATGAAGTTACAGGGTTTATGGGTATTCTAAAAACTTAATGCTTGGTCTAAAGACATGCTATAAGTATCTTTTATGCAGAAATCACATGATTACATATTTTTCTAGCAGGCTTTTTATAAAAACCGATTTATCACTTGCAAATTAATGTACTTTAAATTCTCTCCTACCCACATATTAATGCGGAAGTTAGTGTGTATGTGTAACTGTATCAGACAAAACCGCTGAACAGATTTCGATAAAATCTTTTCATTTTTGTTGTCGTGAATTGTGATGATGGAATAAGACATTATTTTAGCGCGTCCTGAAATTAACTTGAATCACGAGAAATGCTATGACAAAATCTAGTCCGTAATAACAAATAAACCCTTCCATATCCAGGTATAAAGAATTTCAATTGCAACGCGTGCGGCTCGTCCTTCTACAGGAAGGCAGATTTGGATAGGCACGAAAAAATACATACAGGTGAGAAGCCATACCAATGCGAACTCTGCTCGAAAAGTTTCACCCAAAAAAATAATCTAGTTATGCATTTCAAAATGCACATCGGCGACAAACCGCACAAGTGCGACGTCTGCGACAAGAGGTTCCTGACGAGATCAAAGATGATGTTGCATTCTAAAAAACACGAAAAGGAGAAAAAGAAAAAGGATTTTATTATGGATTAGCTGTTTAATATAGAGTTTAGATAGTTATTTTGTTTCATTTTGTACAGAAAAATCAAAATATATGACTGACTACCCCCAAAATGTTACATGTCTAAACATAAAAAAATTGTTTTATAAGGTACCTTGTCGTTTTTATCCATCCGTACCAAGGAACTTCAGGCCAGTTGTTATTTTTTTTTATATAAAATTGTTTTTTATGGTACATTTATTTATACCGCAATTAGTTTTAACTTCAAACATAACTGACGGTTTAACAATTACAGTTTTAAGAAGATGAATATTTAACTAAGATTTTTAAACCGTTTCAATAGTCCCTTTCTGTTTAGAATACCGATAATTAAAATTAAAAAAAAAAAATCAATAGCGTTTGTGGTTGATATTTTTGTGGTTGGAAGATTCCAGCGAGGGTAGTTCGCCAAAATGCAATATCGGGTAAGTACAGCCTTTATGCTACTGACCCTAAAATACATATAAATATAAAGGAGTATCTCAAACCTGCTTTCATTTTCGAGCTGTAACTACTCAAAAATATGTACTTCGTCTCAATGAGACAGTTCTTCATAAAAATACGGTATTGAGTAAACTTTTTGAGCATTTGGTCTTAGAAATTCTAGCAAGAATGAAAGAAATTTCAATTTTAAAACGACATATCTTAAAAGTGGCATGTTTTTATTGCTCATTATCCAAAGAGTCCTAAGATGTACATTTTATTGCTTTTTGTTGACCTTATCGGGCCATACGTTTTCAACTATCCAGTCCAAATAGTTGGATACTTTGGTGTAAACCGCTGGAAAGCCTTTGCCGCATTCGGGTCCAAAACTGACAATACCCTCCAAGGAGTACGAGCAGTTTATATTAAACATCAGAGCCAACAGCGGGCCTCCGCTATCGCCCTGTAAAATAGATTAGTGTGAACGTAAAATTGAATGATAAATGCAGATTTTAATTCGATCTAAGGAATAATGTTCTTAGGAGCGTAAAACACATTTAATGAGCACAAAAGAATATCCAAAGTTGGGCAATCAAGTGCTTTCACATTTTGTCATCACCACCTTACCACAGTTTTGCATCTCTAACTAAATTCGAACAGTTTTCAAGTTTTCATTTCTTATGAAGACTCGCAAATTATATTTATAAATGACAATTTCGTATTTGGCCTGACGAAAAATTTCTGAATCACGTTCATATCTTAATAAAATATTATGACTAGTGACCTGAGAAAGTAATTTTATTTTCCATATTAACTTTTACTTTATATAAATATATACCGTGGAATTAAAGCGTCTTTCATAACAGATAAGATAGTAATGAAGAGTCATTGTGAATATTTTTTTTGGATGCGAGGGTAACAATTGTCGCAAAAAACCAACCTTGCAGGTGTCTTGATAGACGCCCTTTTCCAACTCTCCTTTAGCACATATATACTTCTCATTCGAATAAACGAAGTCTTTTCTCACTATTCTGCTCTTGCATTCATCGCTGGGTCGCAGTCTTGCCTAAAAAGTGGTGACACGTAAGTGGTGACATCCTAAATTGTCAGCCATTCTCGAATGGACCTTGGTGCTTTTGAAAACCTCATGGGCCACATCTAAAAATATTGTCCGTCCAAAGGCAGCGTTAAAATGTTTCCGGTCTTCTAATTGGGACCAGTTAAATTGGCTGCCTGATTTATTGATATAATAAAATTCCTAGATACATATATAATTACTTTTATGGAAAGATGGATGGGATGTTACTCACAGTTAACAGCACGTCACTGCTGTATCTGTTGTTGTTTTCGCCCCAACCGGCAACGATATAGTCGTTTGTAATATATCTGCCCGGCACCGGGAGACAGACGGGGTGAATGAATTCATTGAAAAAGACCCTACAAAAATAAAGATAATTGGAATAATTACGCTCTTCCGATTGTTTTTTAGGTTCAAAATGTGTTACCCTACTATCTGATTTGTATTATAACAATTTTTGACGAGACTGTTGAGGAGATTTCGGGGAAGTTTTGCATAGGTATAACGCTAAAGTTGGAGTAATTCTGCTTTATGTACCTACTGTAAAAACTGAGAGTATAGTTTAAAAAAGCTTTTAAATATGAGGTACTCAGGTTTGTTATACTGACTTAGTCGTGGCTTAGAAAAAATCGTGTGCAAAGGTTTCTCTTTCATAAGCAAGGTTGGCCAAGTAGCGTTTAATGGACAAATGTATGAAAGAGGCTTAACATTAACAAACAAGAAGCTTACTGTCTGTCTAGCTCCAGGAGCGCTATGTCATTCGCTTTAACGGGAATGTCGTATTCAGGGTGCGCGATCATAGACACGATATTGTAAAGGACTCCGGACCTTATGTCTGTCTTATTCAAAGTGCCAAGCAACGCGTACCGTACGCGGCCACTGGAACAAAAGATAATGATTCATAATAAAATCGAATCATATTTATAGTAAATAAGATGTTTCTAAAATGTATGCTGTCCTTCACTAGTGTTATTTTTCGAGGACATGGATTACTTAATTTCGAATAACACAATATTTTTCCGGCTTTAATTAATGTTTTTTTTTTTAAATCGATTTTGCAATCGTCAATTTAAAAGTATCGAGCGTAAAAGAAATATCAGCACTGTGAGTTAATCATGATTCCAACGTTTTTAATCTAGCTTTGGTTGAAAAAAAACTGTCATAAACAAGATATTCAAGTAAAATTTTAGTTATCATCGGAACGTACTAAGTCGGTTCACTCAATATGTGAGTAGCCGTGAGTATAAACTTCTCACTGATCAGCGAGCCTCCGCCTACCCACTTGATGTCGGCGTCCACGTCCAAGGAATTGTGGCAGCCGATGACGGCCTAAAAGAAAAATGTTAAGAATTTCTTTAAAAAATATATATTTAGAACTTTTTGCCTGCGACTTCGTCTACATGGACTTCGGAATGAATCTCGGAGAAATGTCCAGTGTTTAAATTGTTAAACTACCGTCAGCGACGGTTAAAGTTGGTGGAACTTGATCCCGACTTAAATTTAGCGAAGAAATAAACTATAGCCTTTCTTTTATTCCGTTGTCTAAGCTATGTCTTTGTATATCTTATTCTAATGTCCTGTATCTCAAACTAGCTGTTACCCGCAACTTCACATGCATTGCTTTATATATTAATACAATTTTTGTACGATCAAGTAAACGCATAGTGCAGAACATGTCATATTAATAAAATCGTTCCTTAAAACTGTAATACGTATTATAATTGTCGCATAACAATATTTTTTTAAACAAACGCATAGTGTCATTAAATACAGCTGTGAAAATTTTACAGAAATCCATCCTGTTTTTTAAGATATTACCGAAATGATAATCACTCTAGTCATATCTGTCAATAAAATATTTATAACTATTGACACCATGCACCCCACGCTTTTTTTTTTAAATAAAATACATATTTTTTTTTATTTACACAATTATTTCCTATTTTTTAGTTCGGTTTTCTATAAACAGCGTGTTTTTTAGTTTTTTTTAAACTATTATTTATTTTCTACTTTTTAGTTTGGTTTACTTTTAGTAGTCATGGGCTCATAACTCTAGACCCTTACCTTAGCAGATAAACATATATTGTTATTATTCTCTAGTTTTCATTGCTCTTATCTGCTACATTACGTTCTAGTCCTCACCATGAACGGAAACTCTCTGGGTTTAGCTTCAACGCCACCGGATATCCTAAAATTGGAGTTGCTGATGCCGCAAGTGTTTACCCTTTGCATTTTGTATGGTTGGTTGATTGGATCAACTGGCACGCACTTGTTGATGTAACGCTGGTAGTCAACGCATTCTTAAATAAAAAAAGATATATATATATATATATATATATATATATATATATATATATATATATATATGTATATATATATATATATAAGTTCACGCAATGAGATGTAAGATTTTCGCGATTATTCATTGCAGTATCCGTTATTTTGTATTCAATACTTTGCAGCAACGGGATCACGGGCACGTATCACGGAACACATCTCGTCCGCCCGTGATCACGGTTGCTGCAAATTAACCGAAATACTCGTAGTAATCCAAAAAAATATCAGTTTGATTTCGGTATAGAAGTTGTGAACAAATATTTTGTTTTAAATCCAACAACTGAGATAATTATGTATGAGAAGTAGGCTAGGAATATTTTGTAATATTAATATTGAGTGAAGATTCATACTAGTCCAGGCGATGTGGTTTTTGGCCAGCAGGGGTCTTGGGAGGCTTGGACAAGTTGCCGGTTCTGGTGGAATGGTGACGGGTTTAGCGTTCTCACAACATTGCAAGGGCTGGTAGCCATCGTAGCGACAGGTCTGAATGTAATGTATTTAATTAAGAAAAATTTTCATTTACCCCCTAAAATATACTTCCCACTTTCTCATTTCATGACAAAATATCTTAAAATTTAAAGGTCTAATTGTGATTTGTAATGAATATAAAGATCTTTATGGAAACAGTAACGCCATCTGTGGACATAAAAAGAAGCACATGCCGTGACGTCATTTGTTTTTTTTTGTTAGAAGCACAAAATGACCAAATATGTATTTGTATTTAATAAAGTCACGTAATTCAGCAAAAAAACGACATCTATGTGAATCCATCATTCCAATAACAATTATAATAAGTTGAAAACAGATAAAATATATATTTTTCTTTGCCTTTAAGAAGGGTATGTTCCGAGTATTCTGTGCTTTTGATAGCGATATTAACTATCAGCCACTTTTGAAATCGGTATTAACTATCAGCCATACAAATTCTAATAACCAAACATTTTATAAATACCAAACAAAATAACATCATAGACAATTATATATTTTTTTTTATTTTTAGCACGAAGTTCATAACGATCTAATGTTGGCCTTGAACTGCCAAATACCAAAGGTAAGAGCCGTACCCGTTATGTTGTAACCATAATTCTTTATATATTTTTTTGTCCCTTTATGGTATTATTAGAAAATAATCAAATTTAACAGCGCAATTTCCAGGGTTTTAATTTTTATTGTTTTACTTACGCTGTATTAAAAACTACAAACTGTAAGTTAAAATTTGAAATACTAAACCGCTGGTAAGTTGTCTAATACGGAAAGAAAAATGTACTCAAGAATAGAGAGAAAGAATTATAGTTAGAGTTATTACCATGTACTTAGATTTCTTGACTCCTTTGGCAAGTCCAATGAAGTGATGCTTGAAGACTCCCGTTTCGTGGAACAGGTCGGTCTCAGGACAGCAGACTATTCTTTGATCACCTTGAAATTTACATGTCTGAAATGGCGAGAACAATTATACGATGATATGTTAAACTTCTTACGCGACTTCCGACAAGGTTGCGTTAAATGTGTTACGCTGATGGGGGAGGGGGGGTTGATGAAAAGAGACGGAGCGAGAGGGAATGCGTGGCTCTCGAACGCATGCGGGCAATCAATAGTGACTTGTAAGTAATGTTAATAAAGTTTGTAATAGAGAAACACAAAAAATTCGTTAAAATCTATTTCTAATCCTTCCTGTTTCCATTCCAACATTACGAAGTTACAGTTTTTCCGCGCGGGGGGACTCCACGTACAATATTTTTCTTTAAGACTAGACACTAAAGTCTAAGTGTCATTGCCAAAAAACCCTATTGATTCATCAATGGTAAACTGAGCCCAAGTACATGTTTTCGTTCAGAAACCTATAATATTTTTTTAATACAATTAAAAACGTGAAAATGAAATGTGATATCCTTCAAATGCCAAACCGGTATGGATGATATAGTTAGCGTTTCATAATTGCGAAATCTCTATAGTTTGAAAGTTTCTCTTAGAATTCTCAATACAGGTGAGACGAAACTCCTCATCATTCCATGGATTCACGTACGGGTGCCGGGTCCATCGTTGCAGGGAGAGGAGCTTCAACAGTGCCTGGGACTTGCGACCCAGGTGTAGGTTTAAAGGCCACTATCTAATCCATTCCATTTTATAACCAAACGGAATACAGGAAGTTACTAGTTAAGTTCGATCGTAGAAACCAGTGGTAGGGATTATGTTAATATTGTTGAAATAACAGTCAAAGTTACATCTGTGATCTGGTAATAGTATTTATTTCGTTGTACATTAGCTCTGTACTCACAGGAGGTTTGACCTGATCTTCTCTCACTAATTTCTTGGCGTAACGGCATTCGCTTATCGTTCTGCACACTCCGCTTACGTTCTTGATGAAGCATGGGTCGCCTGAAAAAATTGTCATTTAAAATAAATATACAACCTCTTTCTACATGTGACTCCTTTTTGTTTTCGATATATTTTCTAATCAATATGTATGTAATAAGACGGTAAAAATCTAATGTCTGTACATTAAATATTTTTTCAAAAAACTGATAGGAGGTAATTAAAGAAGAGTCATAGAAAGTAAAAAAAAATTTTTTGAAATTTTTGTCTGTCTGTCTGTCTGGTATGTTATAACTTCAAAACTACTCAACGGATTTTAACGCGGTCTTCACAGTTGGATTACATTTAATTAGGAGCATTGTCAAAACTTTATGTCGTCAAAATCGGTTGAGGAAAAAGAAGTTATGGTCAATTTTACGTTTGATATATATACTCAAAGCGACCAACACGCGGGCGGAGCCGCGGGTAACAGCTCGTGTGTTAAATAATGTCGAAAATAGAAAATACATAGATATTTCAATAATGATATTTATATCATATAAAATTCTTGGTATTATGTTGTAGGCAGAATAATATATGTACACATATATTATATGTACTTCTATTCAGACATAGAATATTATATATGCTATTTAAAATATAATAAGGTGAATAAAAATAAGAGGAAAGTGTTATTTTCATAAACACTTGTACATGTACTTGTTTTTTTAACAACACAAAATATACGGAAAGACAATTATATAATTTTACTTTGCTTAAATTAATTTTGAAACAAACACCATAACTACGTTAATGCTATAACGTGAGAAGATTTACGAATGAAATACTGTTAACTCTCCGTATGTAGTGTGCCTATTCCAACACGTCCTAAGGAATATAACTAGAATTACGACCATGCTAACATATAAATTAAATTAGTTATAATTTTGTAGTAAATCTTGTTTATTGACATTAAAACAATCGCTTCATCAATCTGGGATTAACATAAATAAAATTTAATATATGTATTTTTTGACATTAATTTAGAGGAATATTATTGACAGAATAAACACTACAGATAACAAAAATAAAGATAACGAACGTGACATTACTATACACTTTGATATATATAGGTAATAAATTGATCTGTTCCTTAGCTTACCAATGACTAAATACGCTAGCCTACAATCCGAAACACTAGATTGTCCAAATACTATATTTATACTAACTTATTTGATAAAAACTAGACAAAGAGTCTAGATATTTTTTTAAATATACGTCTTATTAGCGAAGGTAAGTCAATTATCATTGTGTTTTAAGTTGAACCATAAAAACTTTTTTTTAATTTATTTATATATTTCGTGATTTTATTAATAACATACACTATAATGGAGTGTGACGTGTTGAAGCGTGACGTCTGTGACTGTCAATGATTAGGTGAGTTTTGAGACTTATACTAATTTCACAGACTACAAGTCTAAAGATCAAATAAGTGAACAGCTCAAACGAGTGGTGACCTTGATATTATCTCGTTTGATATTAATGTGAAGGAAAAAACAGGGTTATAATTGTTGCAAAAAAAATTTTGAATCTATTTTAATGTAATCATTTTAATTCATTTGTAATGTTTAAATTAAAAATTGAATTAACCAAAACAAAGCATCTCAGGTTAAAATTAAACGTAACGTAACTATATCCAGGTGAATTGACAACATTTTAAATGATAACACGTTTATTACGTTACCGATTTCCAGAAAGGGTATGTTTTCACAGACACACATACAACAGGCACATAGAAATATATATAATTTTAACATATTCTTCGTAAGCACGACCGCTCTACCGATAAGTGGCGTCACTTGTGTGAATCAAGTTGATATTTTCCTTGTATATATACACATATATATTGCTTTTACATAATATACAGTCGTATGACGCTCGGCTTTGTTCGTTTCAAATGACAGATAATGTTAAGCTTATGTTTTTTTTTTTTTTAATTAATATTACGTTAAAATATCAGTCAAAAATACAGTTTATATCAAACGTAAGGTCAGATAGTGTTGAAGAGATCGAGCAATGCGTGGAGCTAGTAAGGAATGCGAGAGATTTCTGTGCAAAATGAATGAAATTAAAATGTCTATTTGTTAAATTAAATTAAACGATTTTTACATAATGATTATTAAATTATATACGGTGTGTATAGAAATATATATATTTAATATTTTGTCTCTTTTTATCGGTTATGTATGAGCTGTCTGAATCGATTTTGACTGGACATTGGCGGGCAGATAGATGTGATCATAAGTAATCTAGGCTGGTTTGTATTTAAGAAATTATTTGTGTTTATTAAAATTTATGGTAAATACATTCATAATGATATAATTTTAATTCTAGACAGTTTTTTTTAAGTCCGAGATGTCTTGTGAAATGTACGCGTTGTTCTCTACCAACAATTTTTTTTTGGTTTTTGCATATATTAACTAAGGATAAAGAGTTTTTTTTCTATTTCTATTATGAATGTCGTGTTTTTAAATATATTTGAGTTATATTTTCTGATTATAATAATACCAGACACACTTAAAATAAGAACAGTTGTGACGAAAAATTTGGCGGCATAAGAATAAGAGGAGAAAATTGTGAAACTTAACTAAATTAAATTAAACAAACTAAATTCCCTTCCAAAATGACATCGATAATGTAGTGTTAAGTCTACTTTTACGAGGTGTTAGAGCATAGCTGTGGTCGAGTTACTACGTCTCGAACATCGGCTGGCACGGCCAGGGAAATACAACCCTCTCACAGAAGATCGGCGTGAAGTAGTCTTTAATTGCTGCGTGTTGGCCGATGAGTGAGAGAGATGGTTGCCCATTCCCTGTTCCCACTCTTTCCTACCATCTCCCTTTCCTCCTTCCACACGAACAAAGGTCGGCGAGGTAATTGTAACATCCCTTTTGTTACAGATCTCCATGGGCAAGTGACTATCTTCCATCAAGTAGGCCGTAGCTAGTTTGCCGCCTGTGACATAAAAAAAATACTAACAGACGTGTCTACATTCATGTCTTTCATAGTAACAGTGTAAAATTATAAATACAATATTTTCATCAGCTATAGCAAAGTTTTTTGCGAGACTTATTCAGTTTTCACGATCAACGCTATAGTCAGGAGGTGCATTTCATAGGCAAACAAACTACCCTACATTACATAGAAACACGTATAGCTATTAAGTTCTGCAGAACTGTTTTTTAATGAATGACACTGTCGTGGCTAATATTAACATTTTTGTACTCAAAACATAGATTAATATACTTTCTATGCTCTGTTATCTTACCACAAGTTTCATAGTTCAACAACACGGATAACTTCCTGTTTTACATGCATAAACATTTACATACAGTAACGTGGTTAAAGGAGAAAAATAACTGAAAACTTTCTGTTTGTAGTTTAACACTATATTACACTAATGATAAGAGACTTTTTTTTTTTTGGATGACGCAGGGACACTCTTTTTACGAGCCGTCTCACCGGCCTTGGTGGGGCCGGAGAGGATGTGTGAGACTCGACTTGGGCAGGTCCCTACTCACTAAAACCACTGCGAAAGCCATCGGCCGCTATGTTGGTGGTGCCCGGATCTGTCAGCGACATGGCACACCAGCAACTGGCCGGTCCTGGCAAAGACCGGACTTACTCCCTCGGAGAAAGGGGGCGATCCCGGCAATGAGGATCGCCCCGACGACGGCGGGCTTTCACAGGCCGGGTTACCAGCCCGACCCCAGCCCGACCCCAGCCCGGAGAATGATAAGAGCCTAGCTTAGTCTAAGTTTGCGGAGCTTAATAACGTATAGTTCATGAATCTTCGTATATGCATGAATGCGAAACTTCGTACGCTTCGTATGCAGTATGACTGGGAACTTGGACTAAGGATATTGATCACAACTATCTGTATTTATGGACATCCGGAGGTATTTTATAAAACACGGCTATAAGTGATTTTGTAAGACGGTGTACGTCAAAGAATAGTAATGTCATTATTGACATACAACAGATATGACTTGACGACTGAATTAATAGCAAAATATAATACAGAATTATGCTATGAAATGTTTCGTATATACAATAATGTGTATATATAATATATACGTACAAATATTAATCAGGAAACACAATAAGTCATAATAATGACTTGCTTGTCATAAGTTGGCGTCGTCGCATACGGGGCGTTTCCCGTGACTATGTATATATAATTATGCCCATTCTTATTTCAGGAATAGATTGTCGTAATAGTTATATTGTTTTAATATATGTATAAATTAATATAAGACACTAATCTTCCCAAATAATGTTTAATTTATATTTTTAAAATATAAAATAAATTTGCTTAATTCTTCTTATTAAAATATATCCGTATTTTTTTACAATTATCTCAGATTTCTGTTTTTCCTACCCCTTTCCTTTTCCCTCCCTATCCCACTTTCTCGTCCCCTTTTTCCTTAATCCAGGGTGGCAACACATCCGCAAAACCATGTTGCAGATGTCCATGGGCTACGGTAACTACCTCCATCAGGTAGGCCGTCTGCTAGGTTGCCAAATTCAGCATAAAAAAACAAAAGATAGATATTACCTTAACCTGTTTGCATATATTTTGATGTCGTTAGATCCTAAATTTAAATACTTAATATATATACTATACAAAAAAACTATCCAATGTGGACGAAATCACGGGTAAAAGCTAAATATAACTAATTCTGAAATTTACGCGGACGAAGTAGCGGGCAAAAACTAGTATATATATATATATACGTACGTATAAAATCTATTACACTTCCACTCAAAAAATGAACGTCCTCCTTAGCATTCCTATATCAATTACATTGTATTTGTGCTCAAATACAAATTCTTTCTTGAAACTGTTTGTCTTCAATCGTTGTTAGAAATGCGTTAACATGAGATGTGTTTCAGAATATGTCAATGGGAACATGATACTCACATAGGGTAACAAGAAAAATTCCAAAGCAATATATATATATATATATATATATATATATATATATATATACACAACTATTGAGCAACTAACACGCTTTAAGTTTGGTGGACAATCAAACCTGTATTCTTCTGCGGTCGAAAGCCTAATTTTGTTCACATATTTTTAAGTTAAACTTGCTAGTACATAAATATAACAATATGAGAAGAAAAAATACAAGGAAAAGTTGTATCAAATATCTTATTTAAAATATTCTACAGTTATTAATTACACTGAAACAGAATTTAACGAAAGATATATCCTTACATATCTTTGTCTATCTTTGTCTATCTCACATATCTTTAGCTATATTTCAACTAAGCGAATTTCTTTATTAATACAAAAAAAAAAAAAAAATCTAAACAAATAATGATATAACTTTTGGAATTGATTTTTTTTCTACAAAAATAACCAGAGATATTAAAATAATAACAGTTGCATAATGCCATAAATCTTAAGTATATTAGAAAAAGGTTTTTTATAACTACTTCATTAAGTTTATTTTCCTCATAACGAATTACATTAACGTTTCCTAATCTCGGCTCGTTATTTATTCGCAGGCTGACATTTTGTAAGGTGTTTGCATTTTTATTGAAAAACTTCAAGCTATGAAACTCTTTTCAGCATCGTGAATTAATAAAGAATTTTTTCATACTAGCTGTTGCCCGCGGCTCCGCCCGCGTGTTGGTCGCTTTTCGCATAACCATATATATATATATATATATATATATATATCAAACTTAAATTGAATATAACTTCTTTTCCCCTTAACTGATTTTGACGAAACAAAGTTTTGACAATGCTCCTAATTATATGTTATCCAACTGTTAACTGTTGTTAAAATCCGTTGAGTAGTTTTGAAGTTATACCGTACCAGACAGACAGACAGACAAAAATTTCAAAAAATTTTTTTTTGCTTTCTATGACTCTTCTTTAATTGCCTCCTATCAGTTTTTTTGGAAAAATATTTATTGTACAGACATTCGATTTTTACTGTCTTATTATAAGTATATTGAAAATACTAGCTTTGACGAGCGGCTCTGCCTTGACTATAAAACAAATATGATCTCAATTTATGCGAATAAAAAATAATCGTCACAAATTTCACTAAATCAAATCTGCGTTTCCAAACACAAGTACTAGTACAAGAAAACATATAGAGATACGTTGTGACATAATTATTCAATATAATATAGATATAAATGAAAAAACTACAAAAATATATAAGAAAATATTAATTAAAATATCTATCATAGTTCGATACAAGCGCACTTAAAACTTTTTAACTATTTTTACAGAGCAAACAGATTTATATGTATTTGAGGCACGTATTCTTTGAGGGTAAGTAAACTTTCTTTCATATAAAAAGGGTTCTGTCGGCGTACAGCGCCACTCCATACCCGACTCCCGGCCAACATGTTCAAACTGACAGCCATCTTATCCTTGATGCTTATCGGTGAGCATTTTTATACCTTATTACGTGCTATTAGAGTCTAGAATAGAAATCTAGAGTATATATAGAGATTCACTTAGTTATAGATTGCTTGGAAGGCATATCTCACTGGATCTTTGGAGTCTTTTGGCGCCAAATCATCCATTATTAAGTTCCGTGAAAGCCAAAAAAATTCTTACCCGTCCAATACACGTAACACAGAAAAAAAACTGGATCTCTTTTTCTGTGCGGACCACTTACCCCAAAATATTTAAGAATAATCAAGGATCCAGCATTCGCAGAAAAACTATTTTGCAATAATAATATTATACAAATTTGCAATCTTCTTTCCTATATTTGCCCCACCCTTGTGTGTAAATTTCCTATCTATTGGATCACATAATTTGTCTCATTCGGACATTTGCACTTTCCTCATAAAATATTATCCGGATGTTTAAAATAATATTATAGCAGTACAGAGAGATAAATATTTAAAAATTATTTCCTCCAGAGACGAATGTTCCATGCTATCGAATAGGCTCAAACAAATGCATGTTTTATTAAGATATTCCAACCGGGATTTTTAAGTGAACCCGTGATATGCTTACAATTTTTTTTGTCAATTGTTCTCATGTAAAATTGTTCTGTATCAGCGACTTGGTCGCTTGCGGACTCTAGACGACATAAAAGAGATGCGGCCTCGTCCCCCGACTTCAGTTCAGGTACAGGTAGAGTCAGGGGATGTAGAATGGTAGAAGTTGGTAGATATTGGTAGAAATTGGTAGATATTTGTAACGGTTGCTAGTAACTTACAGTGAAATTGTTTGCAAAGATGCATGATGTACGCATGCGTGTCCCTTAAAGTACAGGAAACATACAAATTTATTATAACTGGTTATTAATCCTGAAAATCGTTTACTTGTAGTGTTTTAGTGGTGATGTCCTGTATATGAGTTATCCATTTGTAGTATGTAGCAACTTTTGTTGGGATTTCTCGTGGCGAGCCCTTAAGTTACGTTATATTCAGGGAGCACGATGTGGGCAGCAAGTTTGTCCTGTGATTCGTGCGGCAGCGAGTGTGCTTCGGCATGCGGCACGCGGCATTTCCGATCCTGTTGCTTCAACTATTTGAGGAAGAAACGTGGTCCTGATGCCAAGGTGAGCAAAAACATAGAGTTTGGCTATAGTAGTACAGCGGTGATATTGTTACAAGTGGCGCCATCTGTGCCGTACTAAATATACTATAATCCTTAGAATTATTTTTATGACTGATCTGAAATAATTATATTTATAATTACCAATAAATACCAATGTAATTTTGTACTGGCAACATTTAAGTATCAACTTGAAAAAAAAAAATACTGGCTTCAGCCATTTTGTAGGACATTTCTGGAAGCAACGCTGAACATAAAAAATCAAGATCGATTCTGTACCTCGAACAATATCTTCTTGAAGATTGCTGTGAACTGAATTTGCTTTTTTTTTACGATTGTTTAAATAAATTACATCCTGACTGATAATTGAACCGTTTCGCATAACTTTCGATGCTTTAGAAAATACTATACAATGGAAAAGTTTTCGCTAGTTCCTTAGAAACTCGGAGAAGTGAATTTAATATAGTTCTTATTACTGATTGACCTGCAAGTCCTGTAACGACTGACATTCCAGAGTTGATGTTAATTTTGGAATATGAAAATGAATTCCATCATCCACATTTTATCTTCATTATTTTTTTTGCAGTTCCTCTCCCACAACGACGACTACATAGCCGTGCATAAGCCAAAATTCCCGTTATACGTTTTGGATGACATACCCGAAGCTTCGAGTAACAACATGCCAGCCGATTTCAAGTTCTATCCCTATGACGATACGATTGAAAATAGATTGCAATACCTGTATGATATATAAACGATTCTAAAGGCTGCCATGTATATAGTTACATATAATGTATAATTTTGTAAAAGTTCGATTATTCCAAAAGTAATTTATAGCAAGTTTTGCTTCATTTAATTATCTAGGCTGGGTAGATATTAAATTTGGCAAAAAACAGTACGCTTACCGCGATATTTCATAGTCATGTCGAAGGCAACGTTAACTTTATTCATTCACGAATCTTCGCAAGTAAGTCAATGAATGTGAAACTGGGAACGCTTCGTATGTAGTGTGAAACTTGTGGTAGGCGTACAGGTCTGTTAATTTAGCATCTGATTAACTGAATATGGTTACCAATAAAGTATTGATATTAAAACATGAGTATTTACTGTTTATTTGTTTTCGTTTAATAAATCCTTCATTTCCTCACGTAACGTAACATAGATTGTAACTTTTTCCAAACGGTGAGGAACAATAGTTTAGACCTTTGACATCCTGCTTTACATTCAGCACAAAAAAAATATATAACGACGAAAAAGTTATGAATTTTTTTTTTCATTTTATGTGTATTTTGTATTAGTACTGGATTTATATAAAAAAATTTAGCATGCCAAACTTCTTGGCAATGCACGTGACATTACTTCCAGAGATTTTAATCCGGCGTTTGACTTAGTCTGTCATGCAATATCACAATAGAAAGAATTTTGCTATAGAATACAGGAAATCTGATAAGTTATATTCAAATTCCTGTTTATTGGAAGAGAGTGAACTGTTGTCGTATATGTTTAGTTCTGCAAGTTTGTTAATGTTTCATGGGGGTACCTCAAGGTACAGATCTTGATCTCCCATTATTCACTATCTTCATTAATGTTGCCTATTCAAAAATTGACACTTTCATGTCTACATACCTTAATATCGTTTGTTCTATAGCAATATCTTTAATGAACAGAGTGTTCTATTCCGTTTTGGTAGATAGATACATTGAATCAAATCATTTATTTTGTCTATACTTATTTTGTTTTAAATTACTTTCATATAAAAAAATAATCATTTTGCCTGTGTAATGTAGAACTGTAGTTATTAAATCCGTTCTATAGAATACATTAATTAGACGAAAGCATTATTGTCTTGAAATCTAGATAGCCTAATTGCAAGCTCAGTGCTTTAGACGACTTTTGTACAAATTAATTTCTTGAGGAAAGGAGACGAGAGCAGATGACAGCTGTCTTTGCATCTTAATTTTGTGGCCTTATCGTGTCCATTTTGTTAATAGTACAGTCAGTTTTATAAATTTTTTACATATCACTAGTTATGTTACTGGCAAATGTTGTGGCTTAGAGGTTAAAATCCCGCCTCTCGAGCATGAGGGCGCGGATTCAAAGCCTGGTAAGTACAAATGTGATTTTTCCAAGTCATATATACTTTCTAAGAGTATTTAGACACCACTAACAGACGGCGAAGGAAAACATCGTGAGGAAACCTGACTTACAATTTCAAATTATAAGTTTGAAATCGCCAATCCGCCGTGAGCAAGCGTGGAGACTAATGTTCTAGCCTTTTCCGTGAAACAAGAGGCCTTTGCTCAGTAGTGGCCACCAATAGGCTGATGATGATGATGATGATGATGTATGTATGTAAATAGTAAGTCTTATTCGTTTGCTTACCAAGATACCAAGCTTCCATTACATTTTACAGAGGAAACATTTCTTGTTTCTCATTTATTAACATAAAACTTACCATATTACTAACATGCAAAGATTTATGCGTCAAAAGTGAAGATAAAAAGAGAGAGCGAGAGGGAATGTGTGGCGCTCGAAGGCATGCGGGCAATCAATTGTCACTTGTAAGTAAAGTTACTAAGGTTTCTCGTAAAGTAACACTAAAGATACCTTAAAATACAATTTCCATCCCTTCTTGTTTTCATTCCAACATTACGAAGTTAAAATTTTCCGCGCGGGGGGACTAAACGCACAAATATTTTTTTTTTGTTGACTTGTAGTGGTGCCGTCAGTACTGAGCCTAAATGAGTCTTCGGTATTTTTTATAGATAGACCTTTATATTCTATATGAAAATTAATAATATAAGATACGTACAGAGAAATTAGTACGAAATATTTAAAAATATAATATAACAATATATATACGATGGATGATAAGCATTCCAAATAAGGAGCCGACATAATATCATTTTTAAACGTTATAAAGGCGGGGTATATTACAAAATTTTTAACAGACTATACAATGTTTGATTTCACAGCTGTCAGTCTAGCACAGATTATATATTTTCAGTGATAAGAATAAATTATTCGATTTATATAATTATAAAATTATTTGTTCCTAAACAAGTTGTTGGATTTAAAATGTTTTATTTTCTATTCGAGTTGCAAATACTGAACTTAAATATTGAATCCAGACCTCAAAAGCACCTACTGTTATTTGTGAATTAAGATAATTCAATCCTAAACAGTTGAAGGAAAAAATTGTCGAACATAAATAATCAATTATTTGAGATTATATGTATTTAAAGTTCAATAATAACAGCGCCATCTATACATTGTTCCAAACACTGTTAAGTTGGAGAGCTTTATAATTCGTTTGTAAAATGTAAAATAGATGTCACTTTACTAAAGCAAATTCACTTCATCTATTTTGACTCAAATCTCTAGCTGTTGTAACCAAGTAATGTTATGGAAAAAAATATTTTTATTTTGTTTTTTACTGATAAATAATTGCAATGTTTCTTAAAAATCCGATCCTAATATTTTATCATATAATTATATATATAAACATCTATTAATAGGTACATATTTATTAATGTTCTTAGTTTGTATAGACTTAATAGAATGACAGGGTCATAAGACCTCTAAGTGTAGTATATTGTATGATGATGAAACACATTCCATTAAGGCCAGCCTTAATTATAATTATCATAAGAACTAATAAAAGGTACTAAAATTCCCTTCATATATGATACTAGCTGTTACCCGCAACTTCGTCTGCGTAAAACGAAACAAAAGCAATGAAAAATCTTTTAGATGCCGCATGCAAACCCTCTTCTACTAGCGCGTGATGATACTTAATTTCGGGATCGGGATTAAAAGAAGCCTAAGTTAAGCCTAACCCCTTATTTCATCACCTACCTACCAATAGAAGTCTCGTCAAAACCGGCTAAGCCATTTGTGAGATTAGCCGTAACACACAGACGTTTAGACGGAAATTGTAAAAAAAAATATCTTGGTGGAAGTAAAAAACGGTTATTTTAATATTAAAAACGGACACACAAATTTTATTTATATACGGCGTGTACATTAACTAGTTACATATATGGCACGTTTAAGAATTAAGGTGACGCTTCCTAAGTTAATCAACTTTAAATTTTGCATCGGTTTTGTTATAAATTCAGTAAAAAAATAAGGAGTAAAGTATTTGGCACTAAAAACCAATAAAATTAGCACTTATTAATTTCTTTGTCATTCATAAAATTAACATATTTCTAGTAATTAAACCGTTGATAACAATCAGACGACTGTCCCATTTTAACTGATCGAGTCCAGTGCACAAAATTCTTATTTATTAATTTTCAATGCTATATTCCTAAAAATACATGACATAGATCACAAGGAGGTTTAAATTAGACTTAATTACGTTATGTATTTGCCTGTGTTTATTTGAATTTTATAAAAACCTCATCAACCAGTCTGCGGCTGAGACAATATGAAAAATATGTACGCGAATAAAATACGAAATTGGCTTGGAATCCTTTTTTTCATATTACCTTTTACACGTGTCATATTGTATTAAAGACTACAATTTTCCCGCGACTTCGCCTGTGTGATCTGAGAATTAGAGAGAAATATAATAACAGAGTATATTTTTTTTTTATAAAATAGATACGGTAATTTATCGGCAGAGATATCTATAGCTTGTCCAGGTGATGTACACGGTGTAACCGGGCGGGAAATACACGGAATTTGTGGATAATTTCTAGCCTGTCTCATCCGGATATATGAGTTGCAATTTTGTTAAGTTAAATAAAAATCTAGTGACCAGTTTTTGCGTGCAAGACTTCCATACATTTATACAGCGACACTTTCGAAGAAATTTCATTGTAGCAAAATTTTTATTTTAATACGACTTATGACTATTACAATATCGTTTACCGAAAATAAAATATTTCACATCTTTTTTTTGCAATTCAAACAGATTATTTACATTGTATCTTTAAGCAAACAAATCAAAGACTCTGATACAATGTTAGAAACTTCACCTAACGCTTAATATGAGTCGCTCTTGAGCGTTTGGAGAATATCATTTCACTTCAGTTTTCTTGTTCCTCGATGTGAGTGTCGGAATACACCTGACTGTTTAAATTAACTATCAGATAGTTCTTTATCGAATGTTTAACTATCAGATAGTTCGTTGTCAAATTCTGGTTTGATCAAGTCATCTGCGATCCACGTACGAACCTGTCATATGCAGTAACTGATTTTTTCGACACGTATAAATGTTATTTTATATTAGTATATCAAATAACATAAAAATTAATATATTTTTAAAACAGAACTAGCCTTAAAAACCGTCTATAGTTTTGCAAAACCACAAAAATTCACTCCAACATTTTCTAAACAGTCAGTTAATGCATTTATCGTGTA
Source organism: Danaus plexippus (assembly GCF_018135715.1). NCBI lineage: Eukaryota > Metazoa > Arthropoda > Insecta > Lepidoptera > Nymphalidae > Danaus > Danaus plexippus. The sequence continues at coordinate 1,276,454 of NW_026869858.1, forward strand.
CCGTTTTATAAAAATATTAGCGAGAGAGCTTTCATTAAATAATAATGATATCGCTCTGGACCCATAACTAGTGGTAGAGCGCTGCTTTCAACGTCGATTACAGAAAGAACTGCTCTAGCTATCAATATATTATATATAGAGGAGATTATATAATTAAATAGTGTCCGTACTGAATCTTTATTACATTAAAATCAATAAAAAGCTATGATATTTACTTAAAATTTAAATTTTTTCTATATATGCCATTCTAAACTAAAGAAGGAGCAGGAAGGTAGAATGAAATGTGACAAATATGTTATAATTTAAAAAAAAACATAGTATTTTATATAAAAACGTCTTTTTATTAACGCGTATATATGTATAGTGTACGTATATACATATATAACATTATTAACAATGTTAATCTGTCTGTGTGTTTGTTACAGATAATCTCTGATACGCCTGAACAGATTATGATGAGAATTTCACAAGCAGATAGCTGATATAATAAGGAGCAACATAAGCTAGTTTTGTTTAAATAATCTTGATTTATTCATTAATATTCTAAGTAAAGAAAAATTATATATATAATGACAACGGCTGTTACTGACGTTGAAGTTGACACAGATTAAAACTGACCGCATGATATTGTTGCCGTCATGGAAAAATAATTATTAATGCTATTATAGTCTGTGTATATATTTCAAAGAAATTGTATGTTTTTAATAGTTTGAATATCAGCTTTACGTGTTTAAAAACTTAAAATCGGAATAAAAAATTGTTTATTTAATAAAATTATGAGAAACGATGAAATAAATGAAATCTATGGATACTTTTGTACAATTCTTTTTAATTCAAATATTATTCTTATTTATATATTATATTATATATAAGGCTTTTTATACACGAGAAATTATATTTTTCACCTCCTTTTGATCATACTTTTTTTATTTGATATTTACTTTAATGAAAAATAATTGTTAACATATCAAGAAGTTAAGTAAAAAGATCGAAAACATCTTCAAGAAATTCGTTTTCAACATTAGCTATACATCACACAAAGATGCTTCGTATTTATAAATCTGAACAGATTTCGAGAAAAAAAATCTCCAATAGAATGCCAGGGAATCAGACTAAAATAAATGATTTATCAGACTTTAATTTTACGTGAAACGATATATTTTTTATTTTTAACAAATCAAAGATGTCGCTAAACAAATCTATATTTCACCCATCAGAGAGAATGGTTGATAAAATATACAACTTGGGAAGAATAACCTTGACGAGTGAGCAACAGTGATGTGACATGACTTTGGAAACTCAATTCAATGGATTCCCAGAAGATTTACCTTTGTTCAGTTGTTATAAAAACTATAGATAAGACAAACTAAACCCTTAATTGTTCCGAGTCGTGGAGCAAAGAGCTTCATAACAATAGTTTGCTTTATAAACTAGCATTCGAAGTCGTTATACGTTTTATTACGATTACTGAAACGTCGACAGATAAGTTGTTCCATCAGAACCGAGACGAGAAAAACATTTTAATGAACGGTTCTCCTGTAACACTGCAAATGTGTGTGTTGAAAAATTTTGTCATAATTTGCACCCGTAAATAGTAATTTAAATGATAGATTGTTGAAGTAAATTAAAAATATGAGACAATATATATGTATGTATATAATTTTTGTGTTTTTATTATAGATAACTTGGTCGTGAAAAAGCATTTTGTAAGGTTGTTCTAATAGCAGGGGACTGGATGAATACAACAAGCAAAAACATTCCTAAGCGTATGTTTAAAAGATTCATTCTTCTGTAACGGCATTTTTGGACTACAATTCATCGCGAAACGCGTAAATATCATTGGTTACGAATGACATTCATATATCCACTGATGAATGCCATTCATCGGGCCATGATGTTAAATAAGCTAGAGCATTCCAATTTATAAGTAATGGCGCAGAACTTTCATCGCCGTGCCATTTTTCGGCTTGATATAATAACACATGAAAGTCCATTCTCGTCTGAAATTAAACTAATATTTTTTAATTCCATCCAAACTCGATAGATGTCGCCGTTTCAAATTCAACCAAAATTAAAGACAAGGTAATTCTATACAGACGAAATGAATATCGAAATCATATAATTACGGTTTAAGAAACTTTTCATTTTGTCCAAAGTATTGTATTTTACTTGAAGTCGTAGAAATTTTACCAATTTTTTTTTCTTCTCTTCATACCGATTGATAAACAAGTTATCGGATAACTAATCGTGAATTAAAAACTCTGTTTATTAAAACCAATTTTACGTCCGATACGTGTACATTGAGATGAGTACTGACTAATTTGAATCTATTATATTCTTATTAATTACCGCTGTATCGATTTATTTGTATCAGGAAGAGACTAAAAGTATCATAGCATATACGTACATATATATTCTTTATACTAATAGTCAGTTAGGAAGACAACACACAGGAAAGAGACAAACACCCGTTTAGAAACTGAAATATATAAAACTGTTTTATATATAAGAAAAGAAAAAAAATACTAACAGAGATTTTTTATGTTGTCAAAGAAATATATTAACTAAATAACAACCAGATATATTTTTCTGTTACAGCAAATTCTATTACAATATTGAAATATTTTATACCTTACCGATACTGGCTTGAATGAAAAAAAAAACTTAAATTTTAATCATTTGCAATTATCCTTATTTCAATGATTAAATTGATTAAGGATGCAATTGAAAATCAAGAACGCAATTCACTTGAATAAATATTTTGACATTTTTACTTTATTATTATAATATATTTTTTTTTTATATAAAAACATATATAATTATATTTTATTATGTACATCAATAGACGGAAAGGCCGACACAATTTTCGTATATGTAATATTTCGGCAACCGTTATTGGTTATGAGAAATTGCAATGAGGCATTACACTGAGTCGCATTCAGAGAATACTGTGTAATAATCAGCGGGATACTGAGACTGGAAGCTGTGGAGACGAACTGATACTCAAAGTATACACAGACAAGAGTTCAACTTTAACAACGAGTCTAAACTGGAGTTGTTATTTTAACGAGAAAATTTTCTTTATAAGATTATCAAACTGTCATTAAAACGATTGTATTTAAAAATTTTCAAAATTAATATTTAAATTTTAACGCCCACGACAGCTCCATGCCTCTCTGTACAAATTCCGCCCGCCCTAAGATCCTTCTATATAAAGCCTTCGAAACCTCTCCCACTGCATTACGAGTTCGAGTCCTAACTGAGGTGAGTCCTTCATATACAAAGTAGATTTTTAATTATTTTTATCACAAATTATTTAGTTATCACAAACTTATATATTATTAGTATATCGTTGAGAAATAAATTTATCTCCACGGTATAGTTGAAATTTAGAAAAAATTTTTTTATTCATAAAAAATAACTTTTCAATAAATCTCTATTTATTGATAGATAGCTGTTGAATTAGGATTATTTTTGGACCTGGGGCGAATCCGCGTGACGTCAGTTGTATTACTAAAAAGCAGCCCGTATCCTTTTGAATAATTTCACCTAAAATCGGATTCAATTTCATACAAATCGGTCCAGCGGTTCAGTTACTAGAAGGGAACAAACAGACAGACATTACATTAGAAATTATACAGTTACTATGGAAATATCTCCTCTATAAACTATTAGTTCTCTATGTACGTTGGTTCAAAACGTGAAGTAGAATGTTCAGAATATATCCCTGGATTCCAAAAAGACCTCAAACTAGCGTGAATAGCCTTAAAAAAAAAATTGCGGCTGAAAAGACAAGAGAAACTACGTTCTTTGTCCGCTGACCAAGCATAGTTAGGTTACGATACCATTTAATAAATACTTTTTAACAAATTATGTTAATTTAAAAAGTTGAAAAATTTCGTATATATAAGATAGGTATATATAAGAAGTCTCCTTATACTAACTAACATAATTCTTCCGTCAAGTGACCCTCCTCATGATGATCGCTACATCAGTATTCTGTTCGCCCGCTGTTAGTTTACGTCTAATTTCTTTATTAATCAACAATTTCCTAACGATCGTTAAGCTCATTTTCTTATCATTAGCACGAGTTCTTACTGCCGACTCGAAACTGATAGTTTGTAGTTTTCATAAAAGTAAAACTGAAAAGTCGTGGTTATATTGTTTATATGTTTAGGACGATACTTTAATCCTCTTACTATAAGTTCGCTATATACTGCGTACGAACCGTTTCCCACTCAATAACCTAGGCTAATAATGTGCGGAGTTTTGTGAAAGAAAACAGGTATTTTTTGCGGCGACGCAAAGTGTTAAGCATATTATATATAACACTTAAAGTGCAGAGTTATTTAAAATATCAGTGTTATATAATCTTATTCTTCCAGAACGCAAAACGAATCTGATTAGGGACGTCAGATATCCTTAAAACGTATTTCCTTAGAGTATTATTGTAATGTATTATTGAATGTTATCAATTAACTCATGGTTATAATCTGACAATGATTTTAAAACATAATTCAGTATTTATTTACTACTTAATTTAATTGTAATAACTACACGGGCGAGTTTTTTTATTATTTTAAACTACCCCCGACGTTTCGGTTACTCTGCAGCCACCGTGATCACGGACAGACGGGATGATAACGTCGTCACATTTTCATACGAAATTTTTAGTTCTACTTAAATGAATAATCGCGAAAATCTAAGAGTTCGTTATACACAAACCAGGTTATATTTTAATATTTTTAAGTTAAATGAAAAGGTTAAAAATGTATTGGGATATTAAAATCTTAAAACAATTTTTCGGTCTTCACTTTCAATTCCAATTAGCGTAGTAAATATATATAGAAAGTTTCATCAAAATCGGCTCAGCAGTCAACGAACATCCACTAATTTGTATGTACTAGGAACTTTAGAGCATTTTACGTCTATAGGATTACTGTAAATCAATTATTACCTCGAGGGCTTGGTGATTGGGCGGGAAATTCGTTTCTACGTAGCTCTAGACCTAGTATTTTGGGCAATGAGTGTGATAAAACAATCAAATGACAATGTTATGTGTGAAGAAAATTAATTTGATGGCGTAATGTGATCATAAAGTGGGCGGCAGCGCAGTTCGGCTAGGTGTGGTTAACAAATTATATGACTTACAATACACATGTTGTTTGTCTGATAAAATAATTCCGTATTAATCGAAATTAAGTTAACGCCGATTTTAATAGCTGAAGTAGATATTTTTTGACACGATTTCGTTGTCTTATCGAGAGCTATTAGAGGATAGAATTATGATGAGTAAGACTATGGTATCATTGATTAGTAAAGGATTGATCACATGTTCAAAGGTCATGTTTGGTGACTTTAAGTTCTTTCATACTCTCTTGTTTCATTGAAATTATAATCTAATAAAATTATGTTACAATGAATGAAATGAATAGATTTGTAACTAACGGTTCAGTTTTTAAAATAAGTGTTAATTTTTAATCGTTTTTCATATACGTATGCGAAAACTTCTCATTCCATGGACTCACCGTGCGGGTGTCGGGTCCGTCGTTGCAGGGAGAGGAGCTTCAACAGTGCCTGGGACTTGCGACCCAGGTGTAGGTTTAAGGGGCCCGTAACGCGCGTTAAACGCTCACCTCCACCGTCCAAGCTCCTCTCTCTACCTAGACATTATATGAATTTTTATATTGAATTTGTTATTTTAATGGGTTCATAGAAAAAAATAAATAAAATTTGAATCAAAATTTTCTTTTTCACGAAAATAAGTTAATGAATATCTGTATATTGAGGCTACTTTTTCAAGTTTATACGATTTTTTCTGTATAAATAACAGTATTTATAAGAAATTTTCATGATATAGTATAGGCGCCAACAATTTTCAGACATTGTACATGCAACTAAAATCATTAATGCGAAAACTTGTGATGATGGGTGTACGGATGTTTGTTGTTCTTAGACACGAAAACCGCTGAACATATTTTGACGAAATTTTATTGTAATGTAACTAAAACATCGGATGGGATACAGGTTAAAATCGAGCTCTTCATTCCATTAAGTTCTTGTCAGATCATAAGCCACAGTTGTATGCAGTGTAATTACAAAACATCGACTATAGATGTCGCTGATGTAATCCATTACACAAATCACATCTCGTCTGCGGATGATCACGGCCGCCGAAAAGTAACCGAAACGTCGGGAGTATGTAGTTTTAAAATAATTAAACACGCGTAGTATATCCGAAAAAATATTAGTTTTATTTCGCTGATACAATTTATACATTTCGCTCAAGACTAAAAGGAAATTCATTCAGACGACGTCGCAGGCAAACACTTGTATATATATACTTTGACCAATTTATAATGAGTCTAAGTTGTTTTGATCTACATTATAGTTAGCAACCCAAGTAACTATTGATACTGACCGGACAGTTCAGAAGATAAATAATGTTTTAACTGGGTTACAAGACGAAAACTAACTCGCACTTTGTTATCGAGTTACGTCTTGTTCCACTTTCAATTGGGTTTAGTTATCCTTGGAGGGTAGTTGAATTTTTTTTCTTGACTTATTAATGAGATCTAAGAGTTTCGAGAGTTACTTACTACGCGTATTTTGTTATTTTTAAAATAATAAAACAGGCGTAGTAATCCGAAAAATATAAGTTTCAGTTTAATTGACTTACGTTGTTTTTGTATAACTAGGGCTAGGTTTTATAAAATTAATACAAAAAACGAGTCATTCTATTCGTACGTTTATATAAATATATATATATATATATATATATATATATATATAAATATATAAATCTTGATAATATTTAAATTTTATTGCATTTAGTAGTATGATTTGAATATGAGAAATAAACAATGTAATAATTGTATATTACTATATTCTATATATCCTATATAATATACATAAAAATCATAATTCTTTATTAACTATTTTATATTCACGTCTTCGTCCGCGTTATTTGATAGTTTGAAGTTACAGTATAAGAAAAATATATCCGGGTGCGTCGTGAGTATGAAAGAAGTAACTTTTTTAAAACTGTCATTCCATGTGTCCAAGGATTTTTTTATTTATTTTTCGGCCAGTCTCAAAATGTCAGAGATATGAAATATAGAAAAAAAATATAAAAAATAATTCAATCTGCAATTTTTATTTTTTAAATGTTACATTTAAAAACCTCTTTACTGATTGTATTATTTCTTATAATTTTTTTGTTATTCTAGCAGCAGCTAAAAATATAACTAGTCTTCCTGAAATATTTTTTTAAAAAACGCCTTTATTCCATTCTACAAACTCCTCCGTGTTTTCTCCACACGGTACTCAAGATTATAATTCGTCCGACAAACAAAAACGTTGACATTGGCAGAATACACCACGATTCCAGTGCAAATGAAGGCATAGATAAAACAAAAACCTCTATAATTTAAATTTAAGAAATTAAACATAGATTTAAGTGTCATGATTTAAAATAGCGCGGTATACAATTGAACAAATAAAAAAGGCAATAAGGCTGAGGATATAATAGGGAAGGATCGCTTGACAGTTCTAAGTTCCAGGATACGTATGTCTGTGTTTTGTACTTTTGATCCTAATGCGAACCATCCCTAATTATTCTTGAATAATCAATAATTAAACAGAATACAGTAAAAAGTTTTGTTGATGAGAAGACTTTGAAAGCGGATACCGATTTCAAATATTGATGATGTTTCAATTTAAGACGCATTCATTTTTAATGTTAAAAAAATGTTGTTACTGGTAAAGAAATAGTGTAACAATACCTTTTATGCTTTATAAAGATCTCGTTATCCAACCGCCTTTTTGTGAGCATAATCATAAAGAAAAATTACTCTAAAATTATTCTGACGATACGAAAAGGTGTTTGCTTATATGGAAAACGTACACGCAATAAAATTAAGGACTGTTGTGTTGAAATACTCAACATCCTACTGTGAGGTACAAAATTTGAAAATGGGCACTTAAAATACGTTCCCTAAATAAAAGACGAGAGAATCATTTAAATACTCTGTTTGTTAAAATACAAATATGTTTTCTGATTATCAGAGTTTAATTTTAAAAAGCTGTGTTATATTTTTTTGTATTTATGTGATACACGAAGGTTATATCTATGGACAACCATATATGATAGCTGAGACTCTCGCGAGTATTCATTGAACTAAAAAAATTATCGGACTTACTACGCGTTTTTTATTCTCATTAACTACATGCTCTCGTTTTGTCGATTACTTTGTATCAACCGTGATCACGATTGCTGCAAAACGCGTAGTTATTTCTCATATATTAGTTTTTTAAAAACGTTAAAATAATGTTTGTATACACTAACATCCGGTGCGTATATGTGAATATTTAATCTATTGCAGTTCTGTTAATAATTACTTACAGCACATAAAGATTCTTTATAATCAGTGAAATAAAAGTAAGGTTTAAGCTAATATTATATGTAACAAACCTGATGCTGACAACGTAGCTTAAAAACTCGTATGGATCCTGAATTATTCTACACATATAAATAAATTTGATGTTCCGTTGTTTGGAACACAGTAATTTAGTTAAACAAAAAACTTGAATGTCGTGGTGGCCTGGAGGTTAAAGGCCCGCCTCTCATGCGTGAGGGCGCGGGTTCGAAACCTGGCAAGTACCAATGTGATTTTTCATAGTCATATGTACTTTCTAACAGTATTTAGATGCCACTGACGGACGGTGAAGGAAAACATCGTGAGGAAACCTGGTGTTATAACTTCAAATTATAAGTTTGAAATCGCCAACCCGTCTTGAGCAAGCGTGGTGATTAATGCTCTAACCTGCTCCATGCGAGAAGGGGCTTATGCTCAGTAGTGGGCTTCCGATAGGCTGATGATGATGATGATGAAAAAACTTTTTCGTCACTGAATCAAAAAAATCACATTTTTTCTGGCTCTAAGCTGGCATCCTTGAATTCCTATATATAATACTGGTCACGGGTTCCTTTCCTCTTTAGCTTAGAACGCAGGCACAAAATATAAACTAGTTTCTGCTTGCTACTCCTTACGCTTAGACTTTGGAATTCAGTTCATTAAAAGCACTTTTTTCTTAAATGCATATGATACGGAATACAAATATTAATATTTTCTTCATTATTGTTAATTTTTTTCAAGCATCTTATTCTAAGTCCTGAATTCATAATGACATATAAATTTTAGACGTATATTTATACTATAAAGTAGTTATTAAACAATTTTCTTCACAGATAACCGTAATTAAAAGTGGCCATCATGTCGTCTGCATCTCGCGCGTCCCTGTTAATCATCGCTCTGTTGTGCTTGGACTGTTGTTATTCGGCCACGGTAAACAAAATTTCGGTCATTCGACCTATTTGGTGCAAAAACACATAAAAATATACATATTAATAAAGTTTTTTTTCCGGCATTTATTATGGAAATGATTTTTTAAATTTTATTTTAAGATTCCGAGGCCGTTCGATCCAAGATTGACAGAGGAAGTGATTCTCTCGCCTAAAAAGAGACCGTTCTGCAACGCCTTCACTGGTAAGGAGATGATAATAATTATTTAGTCAAAAATTTGGTACACGAAATACTTTTTCATCGATTGTTATGAATATTTAATTTATAATATATTCCAGACATTCCCAAAATGGTCGATAGTGCAATAAAAAATATTCTCAAAGTGGGCAGTAGATAAACTAAGTTTGAGAAGCCCTGATCTAATTCTATACAAAGTCTAGTCTTATATTCTGTAAGCCGTCACCTTCTGCTGTTGTTCGTCTAACAGGAGATGCTTGCACTATTTATTTGTAGCGTTTAAAAATATTATTAGAGATTTCTATAAAAGTCTTTCATATTGTGGAAGGTACATAAGGCGGACTAAAATAGTTAATTTGCGCAAAGATTTTATTTTATTGAGATTTGGAACTTAATCCCTAAGAGATTTTGGTGATTTGGAACCTAAGACCTAAACTTCTCTACTTCCTTATCATCTTAAGGAACGTGTCAGTGATGAAGATCTTCTGTTTTAATGTTTGAGCGTGTTTGTGGTGTGAGGTAAATAAGATTTCATGCACCAGAAGGAGGGTACGATACTTTTGGATAACACCGTTTTCCGTATGTTCATCTGTGTTTTTTGACAAGTCCCGTAACTCGGGAACAGGAAGGTTTCGAGTTGAACAATATACTCGGATATACAGCCTCTTGTAAACATTTTAAAAAACAAACTTCTTGGTTAACGACGATAATATACGGGTTGTGGTTAAAATTTATATTTCGACATTGTAAAGGAAAACTATGATTTTTCCTTTAGTTTGGAGCTATGAAATTTGACAATGTCCTTGTATTACACTGTTTAGTGTAGGGAAAAATCAATAGCTATTGGTTTGGCTAGTGTTTTTATTAGTTAAGCAATTTATTTCAGGTTGCGGGCGTAAGAGATCGCAAGCAACTCCCGGCATGCCGATGAACGAAATTGCGAGACAGCGTCAGGTATTTTAAAAATATTATGTTACGAATGTAATATTTTTTTTGGACGTTCTTACAATTTTTATACTTTTTTACCAAAATTTTGTGGATATGACACGGTTGTGTCTTTTCGGGTAACAAAGCGATCAGACACGATTGTTCAGTTAGTGAAGTAATTGGAACGCCTTTCTTCTGAGGTTGCGGGTTCGCGCCCGTAATTATGTATTTTTCATTAAATATTTTGTATTGAAAAGTCAATTTAGCTTCTCTTTACCTTAATAATTAAGAGCAAATGTTTGAAATGTTTGTACAGGAAGTTGTTTTTATTAATTAACATCAATTATAAGCCAAATTCAATACAATTATAAATTATATGCAAGATTATTTTATTTCTTGTATTATAATCTTCTTGACTTCTATAAAGCATTCGGGCCATTAAAGGAATAGTCAGAGCCTGTATTTTTAATTCCCTTCATAGAATATAATAAATATATATTAGGGCTTGTAAGGTAGTAGAATATTTATATGACTTTTTACCAATACATATAAAATTATACTTAAATTTTCCCTTAATTGTAATGATTATACTTGTAAGAATATGAGCAAAATATATCAGGATTAAAATTTATTTTTCACTATCACAGTTTGTAGACGAGGACGCCATTGAATCTCTCGTGGATTCTGACATGACCATAGACGAACTATCCCGTCAGATATTAACAGAAGCCAAGCTGTGGGAGGCCATCCAGGAAGCCAGTGCGGAGATAGCAAGAAGAAAACAAAAGGAAATGTACAATTAAAAAGATTTTATGCAACGATACGGCTGAATAATGTAGACCTAGTACTGGTTTTTGTATAACAAAAAAAAAAAATTAATAATGTCTATGGCACTGAAGCCGTAAATTGGTAACGCTTGCTCTTATGAAAAGAAATATATAATTCTATTAAGTACTATTACCATTTTAATTTTTAAGAAAATGTACACGAAATCTGTACTAGGTATATATAAATGTTTGGCGCCATTATTTTCAATGTGGCGTGATATAATCTGTGGCATTGTTGAATATTTTATCGTATTAAGCCTAGGAGGTGACATTATTTGACGTGTTTTGTAATGATGGCTCTTGTCAAAAATATAAAACACTCCCTCAGTTCAGGAGCTATAGTTGTTATTTATTTAAATAAAATAATTTATGGTTGAATTAGTCGTAGAATAAAATAAATTTCTAACTTCAGTCTCGTTTAATTTATTTGTTTTCCATCTGATTAAATATGAGACGTCTGTCTGTTGGTTTTGATGTGATAAATTTTCTGATCACTATATTTACATTACAAAACTAATTAAGTATGGGATAGGTATTGAAAAAATAATATGGGGAAAGAAAATGGGTCATTAATTTGGCCTTTCTTTGAGGGTTAATAACTCTGGGTGGGGCAAACTCCTACTGACTATGAACCCCTAGTACCTTCCCCTGATCCGAGCCAGGCCGCAGTATGTCATTACGCCTGCACCCCCCACCCCGGCGTAAATGAAATATAGCCTAAATATTTTTTTATGTGAATGGTGGCAAACTAGCGGACGGCCTACTTAATGGGCAGTAGTGAGCGTCTCCCGTGGACATCCGCAACATCTATGTGTTGCCAATCTTGATTGTTGAGGAAAAGGGAGGGGGTGGGAATAAGGAAATGGCAGGAAAGGCAGGGAATGGGGAGAATGCAACCGGTTCTCTCACTCATCGGACGAAACGCAGCCATTAAAGGCTACTTCAAGCCGATCTTCTGTGGGAGGGTGGTACCTCCCCGGTCGAGCCAGCCCATGTTCGAGCTGTGGTAACTTGACCACAGCTAGGCTTTACCACCTAATTAAATTTTAACAAGCAATAGTCGAGACTTTTCTTTTTTATCCTTGCTGTGTGTACAGATTAAGGCATTTACTATATGTTTATTATTATTTATTATATATATAAAATATATAAATTAATTTATTATTATTCCCAAATCCACATGACATGAAGAATTTATGATAAAAACGCCGTTGTGAAAGTACGAAGCGCTTGTTTAAATTAAAGTTTTATTGAAAAATAAAATTTTTTTTTAGTTGTTCCGATTTATTTTAAGTCAAAATAAGATGTATCTCGTACTTTGATAGAATTGTCGATAATTTTTTTTTTGTTTAGAATCTTTGTACGAACATACATGGGATTCTACACCTCAAACACAAGTCGGCTGGAGATATGCGGACATCTGTAGAGCAGAGTATTTATATAAAACTGAGCAGTCTTTTTGTAACTTTTCTCCTCTTTTATAAATTCATAGATATATAATAACTAATTAAGTAATGTTTGCAGCATCGCAGAATAGGTTTCCATACAATTTTTCTGTTCATCTGTTTCTCTGTTCCATGAAAATACTCAAACATTGACCGATTTTGACGGGTCTGATATAAAACTATTTAACTTACATGTAGTTTTTTAAGAAATATAATTTGTTTTCGTTAATCTAAATAATAATAAGACAAGTACAAGGATATTATTACTTACGTATACGTGAAGGTATGTATGTCTGTTACACATATCTTAATTGACATTCTTATTTAAAAGGAACTGAAAAGTATAAAGTAATTTGTCATAGCAATGATGTTATTAATTTTATTACGCGACGGTGTTACAGTGACGGTGAATTAAACAATAAGAGAATTACGGTGTAATAGAAGGTCGCTCTATAACTTCTAAGTAAAATTGTTCGTTCTACACGGGTCGGACTCAGCAGTTCCGTGTGAGCAGACTTTTTTTTGTTTTATATTTATTTTTAATTATTATGTCACTACTATATGGTCGAATCGATTAGTCGTAATTTAGTTTAAAAATTAAATTAAGCCATTCTAATTTTTGTTTCATTGCACCGACCGTCGAAATCGTAATTACGTAAGCTGAATATACGTTTTACGAGCTCTTTTAAATAATATTTACGTCCTGTTGGTTATGGAAACACGTTAGTAAGGGAAACATATTAAAAAATTAATGAATATCGCCGGGGAAACATCGTTTTATGGATAAGATATAATTTTACGAGTGACGTCGCTGACTCCGCGGAACGAATACCAAGCCGTGTGAACCAGAAGATTCCTGATAACACACCAGCTATGGAATGGATTGCTATCCTAACATCGGGGCAATCATGTAGTCTTAGGTATAGGTTATAAGTTTTACTATATAATTCTTATTATAATATACAAATAAGTATGTTTCCTAGTTTTCCTGGTATCTCTGGTTGCCACCTTACATAATTAACACGTCATTAAAATTACTTCCAAAAAAGTTTAAAATTGTAAACGTATGTTTGTTGTCTTTCTTATTATAGTTTTTTATACGACCCAAAGGGGCAAACGGGCAGACGGTATACCTGCTGGAAAGTAGCCACCCTCGCCAATGGACATATGCAACATAAGGGGTGTTGTAGATGAGTTGCCGGCCTTGTTTGTGAAGGAGCCACCAGAACACTTGACGTTTGAAATATCCCATATTGTTTTATTAAAATTTTTATATATATATTTGGAAAAATTTATTTGGAACTTGATCGATACTTGGAAGGTGATGTCCTATTAAACATTTAAATTTGACATATAATTTTCAGATATTCAAAATTTATGTCCAGAAACGATTTCTAGGTTTTTCAAACTAAACTTGTAATTAATGTTTGATTGTTTTATAAAAGTAATATTAAAAAATATATAAATAATAATAATAATAATTAGAAAACGTTGTTGTTTACTATTACACATTTAATACTAACGGTAACTAAATAAACAATAATACTGAGATCATAATAGCAAAACAAATATCACAAAAGTCGCTATCTGTACAGTGTAGACTGACCTTTATCTTAACACCTTATATAAAGTATCTACCTTTTGCAATCTTTTATTGCTCTGGTAGAAAGAAGGAAAAAGTAATCAGGAAAGAAAAGAGCCAAAGTGAATCGTTGATATTATCGGTAACCAAAGAAAGATAAGATTTTACAGAAAGATAAGATATGAAAAGGCTTAAGTTAAGTCTAGTTCGGGGTATATTTTACATCCAGTCTAAATGACCTTTTCCTCACATCGTCTCCTGAATGTGTTTGGGTTATTTACACTATTCATTATGTATGTATTAATTGCGCTAGTTACTTAAGTGTTTTATAAAAACAGTAGTGTTTATTTCTGGAAACAAATTTGTTGACTTGACTTTGTTGACTGAATGAAATACTGTTGCTAGCCTTTGTCAGCTTTTGTTTTTCTATTTGAAACTACAAACACATTTGATTGAAGAATTCTTAGTAAATTTTCTGCGGCCATCTCAAATTACCACGTTGTCATTATACATGAAGGGGTAATCGGTGTTATGAAAATTAATAACATTTCAAACAAATTAATGATCAGCGGAATGAACGTGACGATGCTCAGACGGAGATTGTAATACGAAATTTCAATAATACATACCCGACCCTGTGACTTCGCTTGAATAATTTCAGAGCCTAAATAAAAGTTATGACGCGTGTATGATTACATTAAAATAATTAATAGCCTTTCGTGTATATAATCATCGTTTTAACATTCGAACATACCGTTTGTAAGCTAATGGACTCGAATGTTAATGTTCATAAAAAAAAAAAATCATTTTTAAATGGAGAGGTTTTAAGATAAAATTAAAGGGGTCCAGTTAGTTGTTTGTGTGACAAGTTCTACGAATTTAGGAGACGGTCAATGTTTTATGTAATGATAATTTTCTATTAATAACTAATGGCTTGTTAACGCTTAATTTTGCCTATTCAATAGTTTTTTCCTCAGTCGTTTGTACGCTTCGTTGTGGTGCGCGTTAAGTTGTTCCTCGCTGTGTCCTTATCATGAGTATAAGTGATGATTTGGGAAGATTTAAGATTTAAGGTTGATTGTTTTAAGAAGATTTGGGAGCGTGTTTAGGTCTGAAATAGGTGAGATTTTTTAATATATACAAGTACGAGATATTTGCTCGATACCTGGCTACGGTTTATATATATATATATATATATTTAAAATACGGTTTATATATATATTTATTTAAAATATAATTCTGTATATATATATATATGGTATAACAGAAGACGGCCAAATATATATTTTTCATTTACATTTTCTATTATATTTGCAAGAACGCGAGCCGTCGGACGAGTAGCCAACTGATAATTTTATCTCCTCGCACGTTCTTTGGGAAGGCGGACATCTGTAGTTCGGTTTCGACAGTATCCTCGGCTGGCCGTCCTTATATGAACTCGAGACTAAATTGACTAAAACTAAAGACAAATGTCATTTGAAAATCTAATGACAGTCGCCGGCTAGCATACATTTGGCTAATCAACGCGCCTTTTGAGCTTTGAATGTGCACCGTTCAAAAGATATCAGTTTTTTTGTGTGTGAAGATCTCACCTGGGTGAAATTGGAGGCCTGGTTGGAGGGCCTTAACAGCAGTCTAGACGCCTATCAAGGTAACGCGCACGCCACCTATTATACTAGCTTGAATATTTTCTTTATTTACTAAATAATTTACTGTTAAAAAGTCTGTATAATTCTCAACTTGTCGTTTAAAACGTAAATCGTATATCATCGTTGTCATTAACAAGAATCGTGTAAACTAATTTTGTTAAATATTCTAAACTTTTTCTCTAATATGTTCCTTATTTTTTATGAATGAGATCATTTACATGTTGTTATATAGATAAGCATATTTTTTTGTTATTATTAAAAGCTTGCTGATAAAATTATTATATTTATCATAACTTTGTATCACAATAATATTTTTTTTTTCAGATATAATGACCATAACCTTGAAATTGCTGTTTGCCATCACAAGCATAGCGTTTTCTCCATTTTTGAGTAGTACTGAAATAGGTAAAGTATATTTTTGGATAACGGAAAATCGGATAAAATTTGGGACGGAAATAGGAAGACAAAATTATTTAATGGTAACGAGTCTGGCAATATTATTTAAGGGGTAGTTTACAAGCACCTGGATTCTTGTCATGGGATAGAATTTGTATGTTTTTAATTGACATTAAAAAAAAAAATTGAAACGATATCAACTTTTTTTGTTTAAGTAAAGAAATTTTATGCCTTCCCTTAACTAATCGTAACGGATTATATTATAAGAATTTGTTTATGTTAGTATATATGTGTGTATTATACGTTACAGTCATTCTTATAGACGTCTTAAAATAAGAAAATCTATACCATAAAATGGGTCCTCAATATAAAAATCATTAATTTGCAAATAAATAATGAGTACGTAAGTTTCTTTTTGTTTAGTCTCTCATGCTCGGACATATTTTGTTGGCATTGCTCATCTAAATACAAAAAAATACTTGAGCTTTAGTAAACTAGAAGAGAATAAGTTCTTCGCAATATCAGTTGATATTTATCATTCACTTGGGGTAGCTCGCTGGGTATATTAGTGAGATGATGTGTCTTAACCCAGGGGATCCATGTCCTGGAGGCCATCCTGGGGTGTGTGCTGACATCTACAATTGCACGTCAGCTTTAATTAACATCAAACTTAGAAAACCACTGTATGTAAGTCCGTCTGGAGTCTTATTAAGTTATCTTCCTTTGCTGACACATTCTCATTTAGTACAGATGTTTTTCTAGAACTACCGTCATAAAGCGCGTTTTTTTTTTTGAGTATTTTAATGTAATTTCGTTTATAACTACTTAAACTATATCTCTATAAGTGAATGTAAAAAAAGATATATTAATTAAAGCAAAAAACGTTGTTTTCTCTGGTCACCGAACTTTGGGTAAATGCAGTTAAACAGTCCACTGAATATTTATAACGTTTATATAAAAGTTGGTTCGGAAAAACAAGTAAATAAAACATAATGAAATCAAACTATATTTTTTATGGAATATATTTCTAGGAATCAAAAAAAAAAAAAAATAACGATCATATCAGTATATAATACTTTTTCTATAATAAATATACACACGATTTATTTATTTATTGACTATTTTTGTGTTCCAGCACTGTTTTTTCATAAACAAACGTCCGATAGTTTGCTGTAATGATGCTTCGTTAATGAATTCGAGGTAAATAGCATTTGTAATCATTTCTTGCGCTCCTCGCTATTGTTTTTGAGTTTTGTGTACTCGATTCTCGATTGCACACACTTGTATTGTTATGGATACATTCGAACAGATGCTTAGCACAAGTTTGCAGCGGCGCACTCAATACGAAGCGTGTCCCGTTTCGTTTATACACGTTTATATACGTTGTATATAACGTAAGGAGATAAATGAATGATAAACTAGAGTCGCGTACGTAGTATCGCGTTGCAAACTTGGGGTAAACATACTAGATTATTTGAAAAACATTGTGGTTTCTGTTTTATTTGAAGAAAGTCTAAGTTTCACTTCATCAGATACAGTAGCAACATAACTCAAGCTACAGACCAATTTATAATTAACTGTGAGCAACTTTTACGAAATGTGAAGAAATATATAGACTTATTTAAATAAATTCAAAATTGTATCTTATTTTTATACAGTTAGAATAGTTTTTTGTTTGACCTAACCGTATATCTGGTGATAAGATTATAATTTAAAAATGATGATAAATCCACTTCTTGAATGTAAAAGACGAAGCAATTAGTTTTTCTGCCAAGACTATGCTACGTCTGCGATATCTTCTATAAAATCATTTACTCTGAAACCAATAATATCTGGTGGAAGTTCATACAATAGGCCCAGCTTATGTGATACAATACACACTATAGCTTTTTTTGCATGGATACATAGAAATTTAAAAACTAGTTAAAAGAAAAAATTTAATAAAACACTTTTGTCTTTTTTTGAGGAGCGTGCCAAGGAAAATCACGACTACAACTACCGCTCCAGTCGCTAGAAAAAATATAAAACGGGTCAGGTTCAGCCATTACAAGATACCGAGGAATTGCTCCCCTATAGCAAGCAACCTCACTGTTCCAAAAACAGGACAAAAGGCGTTCGACAGTAAGTGCCGCTACACTATTTGAGACGGGATTGTACTGACATCAATGCTATAAGAACCTTTCAATATAATTTAATTATTCTAGGAATATGAGGGTGTAGGAGAGGGGTGAAGGACATAGGACATGTAAACTGTTGTCAGTGGAGATCAGGACTCCTTTTCGTTTGTAACTCGCGTTGGTGTGATAGATTGATGTGGCGTAGATTTTCTGTGTTTAAAGCTTTCGCTTGTTATTCAGATTTAATTTCACGATAAGTTTGAATCGAGATCGTTGAAAGTTATTGATTTAAAATTGTTTTTAGTTTTGTGTGAACTTAATAAAATTTATAGTGAAATTGTACCGAATATTTCTTTGAAAAAAGTCAATTTTAATCTTGTTTGTAAGAATATATAGTTACATATCCTATTCATATTATACAGACGTAGAACTATAGATGACCATATATGTCGGGTTCCTGATATTACTTAATAAAATATCTTCGAATATAAAATAGAACCAACTAGACATATGTCCTTACGACTTTCACTTACTATTTTTGGACATGGTTTGACATTAAAAAGAAAGAAACATGTGTCAAAAAAAAATCTTCTACGCATTTTAAACGAACAAAAAGTTTCTAACCCCATCACTGAAGCTTCAATATGGGATGAATGTTGAAAATTTATGTCCTATTTATATTTCAGAATGTTTGTACTATCAGGAAAAATACGTGTATCCGTGCCTGGATAGCCCTCTTCCGGGACAAGCCAAGGCGAGGGCGAATTACTGTACATGGAGTTCCGAAGGCCTGATCGTTAATGGAGAGAATGCTTCTCGCGGGGAGTTCCCACACATGGTAAAAGAACTATGAAATATATATATTTTTTCATACACAATATACATAGATATATCTGTTCTTAGAGGGAATTTTGTGATGCTTTACACCAACACTTGACGACCATTATTACAAAATTAGTTAATATCTCGAAAGTGACTATCCAGAAACGGGCACTCATTATCATCACTGTAATATTTTTGGGATTCTGTACCGTATATTTAGGTCAAAAGATAAGGTTTGTTTGGGAAATTTGCCAAAAAACTTCTGATCCTCGTTGAGGTCGTTGCTTCCTGCATAAATAGCATATTCGTAGATACAATTATATTATAAGACTAGAGAGATATTGCGTGACAAAAGAAAATATTACTCCACGGGAAATGTAGCGTAGATTATCTGTTCAAAAAAGGAATGTTTCAGTAGGGTCTGCAATTGATGGCAACATTCTTATTTGTTTAATGAGATCTAAGATTTTCGCGAGTTTTATTCATTTAAATGAAACTAGTATTTTTCAGATAAACTACGCGTGATTTATTAACCTTATTAAAGTAGCCGAAACGTCGGGAGCATGTAGTTTTTTACAAAAATAAATCACGCGTAGTTTATCCGAAAAATACTAGTTTAATTCGTATTTGTTTTTCGGTCGGATATCTTATGAAGAAAATTATTTTTTCAGGCACTGCTCGGTTTTGGAACGCGCAAAATAGATTGGAAATGTGGTGGAACTATAATCAGCGAGAGGTTTGTTCTTACTGCGGCACACTGCACCAAGACTGCTATACGGTGAGATGTGCAAATCGTGTAATGTCTCCAAATAACTTAATAATTGCTTAACTTTTCTGTGGATCAGTTAAAATATTGCTTATAACTCTGATTAATTATTTTGTAAGTTACAAAGAGGTCGTGTTTGGAATACTGTTTCAGGGGTTCTGTCACCAAAATCAAGATAGGAATCTTAAAAACGTCTGAGCCAGATACGGATTTCAACGTGTACAATGTTTTTAAGATTCACGTCCACGAAAATTATCATTCTCCACTAAAATATAATGATATAGCTTTGCTTGAGACGGACAGAGAGTGAGTCCGTTTGTGTTATTCTTTATAAATTATAATCTAAAGTAATATTAATTTAATTTGTTTAAATATTGTTGTTATTTTAGCTCTAGGCATGCATCTAAAATGTTTTGATTTGTGTATCATATTGCAGGATGCTGCTAGGTCCAGAAGCATTCCCAGCATGTCTCAATGATGGGACTGAGGTCAGCGACACAGTCATAGTGTCTGGCTGGGGTCAAACCAGCACTACCAGGAGAATCATGTCCGACGTCTTGCAGAAGGTAGTATTGTACATTATATTTACTGTTAAGTAACATTCAATCCATCATGTAAAGTACTGGTTTAAATAGCTTTAGAACTTAATTTTTAATTGCAATGACTTAACTACTTTCGGGTATTTTAATAAAACAAAACAATAATATTTCTTTATCCCAATTACATGTATATGGACTGAGTTTCTAGATCACTCCACTATATCACATTTTACTAATTGACAGTCATTAATTCAGTTAGTGGAATGCTAATAATAGCTATAACATTGTACAAAAGACAAAACATTACTCACAAACTATAAGCCCTCGTTGAAACACGATATGTATTCACAATTTGGTGCACACTTGATGAAGTCTTCGCCGACCAAACGACGGGAATTGACTGAGTGTTGCATTAAACACACCATGACACTTGACAGTCGTTTTTAAAACTACCCTCATATAGTTTCTATTTAAATTTCGAACAGTGATACAATTCACGAATTAATACTAACAGTTATATTAAATTTAATTCGTGATATTCACAGGCATACTTGAAAAACTTCGATGAGTCCGAATGCCACAGCTATCACGAGGTTTACAGTCACAGAAACATGCCGGATGGAATAGATACCGAGACGCAAATATGTTTCGGAAATAAAAACAATTCAAGTGATACTTGCGGAGTGAGTGTTGTTAAAATTGTAAGAACAAACGGAATAGTAACTTGTATCTTCGCATTATTTTTTTCCTAAAATTGATATTGGTAGTCCGATTTAATTTTTTTTCCTATAAAATCCACCCCAGATAACTGGACTGTATACCATAAAAAACTCTACACGATCGTACATTCGGTTGTCGAGATCATCGTGAATGAGCCGAGTCGCCTCTCTTCTCAATAAAATACTACAACATCGATCTATTTATGACTATAGTCAGCATCTTTCATTTGTCCATTAACAGTGTTTCAGTCACTTATCGTTTCTTATCTATTTCATTTTAAGGGCGATAGCGGAGGTCCAGCCCAGATCAAACATCCGAAAATATACTGCATGTACTTGGTGATGGGTGTGACCTCTTTCGGACGATCCTGTGGGGTGCAGGGAGCGCCAGGAGTTTACACTAGAGTATCTCATTTTTTGCCCTGGATCGAGAGGACTGTGTGGCCATAACTATGAAGACAAAATACCTAATTTTACCAAATTTTGAAGAGTCCTTCCGATATCACATTTAACTGAAAAATTGTTAATTTTTTTTATTGTGAACTGTCATTTAATGGCTCTTGAATCACATACTTTTGTCAAAAAGTTCAATGCTGTGTGTTTTTTCAAACAGCCTTTAAAATAATATTATAATTTATTCATTAAATAAAATTTGACATTGGCATAATATTCAACAATTCTGTTGTGAATGTCAGTGTATAAAAAAAAAATATTTTTATAATATGGTAGTTCTATTTTCAAACATACCAAAACTTTTCTTATAATATCGAATTGAGAATTATAACTTAAAGAAAAAAATGTTAGTTTGTTCTTTAGCAATAAATGTATATATGTATGTAATAATCTTACTTGAATAAGATGCTGTATCTAAATAATAAAAAAATAAAACATTAGTATATTTTGAAAAAGATTAGATTATATTAATAATTGTCTGATTTTGTCCTCTTTATAAAATATAGCATGAACTATTAAAAACTTTTCTCACCATC
This sequence comes from Danaus plexippus, assembly GCF_018135715.1. NCBI lineage: Eukaryota > Metazoa > Arthropoda > Insecta > Lepidoptera > Nymphalidae > Danaus > Danaus plexippus. The sequence goes on from NW_026869858.1 coordinate 1,298,774, forward strand.
CTGTCACTATTGATGAGCATTGTCATTTGTAAAGAGCTCTCAAATTCATTGTCGAATTTCAAGTTCTCAAAGATTAAGTAAAATTATTTTTTAAAGTATGTATATAAAAATTATAACTCAAACAATATACAACAAAAACTACATTTTCGTTACTTATATCGTAGAAGTATCTCACGTAAATACAATCCTGTGATCTCTTCAAGATGTCACTAGTTTAAGAGCATGTTTAATTTCATTTAAATAAGCAGATTCCAGTAAAAACTGAATTTAACAATCCAACAATTTAATTCAAACAAATTAGGAATTTCTAAAACACTGAATAAAAGTACAAGAAGCAAAAATGAGTTTACATTCTTTATAAGCAACAACTAATACTGGCGTTGAATAGAGTAAGTGTAAAATAATAGTAAAATTATAAGATATATATTGTAAAGAAAGTATCGTTTTAAGACTGACTACAGCTAGCTTTCGTTCCACAGGGAAAATATAAAACTACGGACGCTTCCTCCTCAAAAAGAAAAAATGCACTCGTCAATAAATATCAGAAAACAATTTCCATATAATTAATCGGGTTATTTATATGTAATAGATATATCAAACAAAGAAGTTTTTAAAAAAGTGTAAGAATCACACAAGCAGCATAATGCTCAGGGTTAAGTTACTGTAGCTGGAACATGGGCTGGCACGACCGGGTAGGTACCACCCTCTCACAAAAGATCCGCGTGAAGTAGTCTTTAATGGCTGCATTTCGTCCGATGAGTGAGAGATTTGCCTCTTCCCTTTTCCAACCCTTTCCTCCTATTTCCCTTTCCCACCCTTTCCTCTCCTTCTTCCCCAATGAAAGGTAGTAATACATCCACAAAACTATGTTGCAGATATCCACGGGCGACGGTAACTACCTATCAGGTAGGCCGTCTGCTCGCTTGCCGCCTTTTGCAAAAAAAAAATACTGAGATATAAAGTAAGTTCTGGATGAAAATTATGATATAATCAAGGATTTTTTTTAAAAAATATCATTTATTATCAAGGCACTTATATATATATAATGATAAACTCTATGACTCTCAAGACCACCAGTGCGAGGAACTCGTGATTTTTTCCTCTATCCAGCTGTTAAAGTGGCTTATGTTTGTGTACAGCGATATTGAATCTCCAGATCTCTCCAGCATGATGCCGTACACCGTGTACGAAGGCTCCCTGACATTCTGCAACAACAATATTATAATAAAAATCTCTTGTTTATGTTATACAGCACCTATAAGTCGATATTCAGCTATTAATTACTGGCCACTAGTTCACTTCCTCAGTCTGTCATCTCAGAATTAGATCTATGGATACCCTTAATTGATATGGAAATAAAATGGCAGTGCTAGTCTGAGATACGTGATTTCTATGTCGTTTCGTGTCCATTACAGAGATACATGGTATTTTTGAATAGTTCGCAGCCTACATTCAATTCTGACGTGTGAACTACATCTTTGGAAAGTGTCATCAAAATCAGTACAGTTGTTTTTGGGTGTGAAAATGTATTAACTATTATTTTCAGTTGTTTTGTTGTAATTAAGCAGATGCTAATTTTTTTTTAAATAAGAAATCTTAAAAATTTTTAAGCGTATATATGTAAAATTGCTACTTGATGTTAGATCAATAATTTATTCCTTCATATGCTGATTGAAATTTTTTTTGATAACTCTTAAAAGAATTAATTTTTTTTTCAAAACATTTAAATTCCTTCATCAGAAATGAATTTACAAATGGGAAATTTCCTTTCATATTAATTAACTATTACGACACTTTAATTCGGTAGAAAGATTCAAAAAAACTTCAGATTTTCCCTAATGTATAAGCTTTCAGTAAAATACGTAAAAAATGTAATTAATATTACATACGAAATATCACAGGCAAACATAGTGAGATCTAAGATTTTCGCGAGTATTCATTTAAATGAAACTAGTATTATTCGGATTTACTATGCGGATTTTATTATTTAAAAACTACATAATCCCGACGTTTCGGTTACTTTGCAGCAACCGTGACGAGACGAGGTGTGTGTGTGGTCACACACCTCGTCTGCCCGTGATCACGGTAGCTGCAAAGTAACCGAAACGTCGAGATTATGTAGTTTTTAAATAATAAAATCCGCGTAGTAAATCCGAATAATACTAGTTTCATTTAAATCACAGACAAACACTTTTTTTTACATTTCCATTTTACCTATCATTCGTTGTTAGGAAGCATTTAATGTTCAAGATATTGCCTTATTTTTTTAATAAACATTTATATCTATTAGTTAAAATTAAATAATACTTTTACTCACATCATTTAAACAGATAAGTCCACTGCCATATTCTTGTTGATAGTCTCGTTTTGGGGCGACGGCACACATCAGGGAGTTGGGCAATTTAGGATCGGTCTCGTTGCACAGAGATTGTTTTGGAACAATGAAGTTTATCTAGACATGTAACATTTTTTTGGTCAAATCATAGATTTCAAGTCCAAAAACCGAGAATGATGTTAAGTTAAACATTTTTGATATAAAGTCTTATTACATACAATTTAAAATTTATGATAATATAAAGAGATGATACTGTCGTGTAATCTGGATGAGATGTCGTTCAGAAATATTTAAGTTTGTTTGAGTTTTACTCAAAGCGTGGTAGTGGTAATAAAGAAAAATTATTTTTTTTTTATTTACATGTTTGTAAAGATATGGTTGCTATATACTTTGCACGAGTCCTATCCAAAACAAGTTCATGCAGTCCTAATTTATGGACAGTTCCCATTGACGTTTTTAATAGTTATAGTTATAATATAGTATATACTCGTACATGTAAATATATATATACATATATATGTGTGTGTGTATGTGTGTGTGTGTGCGTGTATGTGTGTGTGTGTGTGTGTGCATGAATTATAAAAAACTTGTATATCATATATGTCGATGGAGGTTACTTTCTCTTCAACCTGATAGCAGTATCCCCTATCCGGCCTGCCACGGCCAAGTTTCCTAAGTTTGCATGTTTTTATGTTGGGTCCAACAATTATTAGAATTTTATACATGAATAAATAAATAAATAGAATAGAATGGAATAAATTAGTAGATGTTGTTCGTTTTGTTTGACGACGGGGACCTACAGCGAGGGTATGGAAGGAAAAATCAATGACTTACAAAATTATTATCATCAGAAACACCGACACATGTAGAAGCAAAAGGAAGGTGGACTTTTGGTAAGCAAGCGGGCACGGCCCACGTGATGGAGCTCTTCATACGAAGATTCAGCAACGCTATGTCATTCTCATGGGTTCCTGAAAACACAATATTTTTACACATGCCACATGATTTAGTAGATAAAAGAAAAAAATATGTTGGTATGTAAATGCACTTTTAGTCTACCAAAAACAGAACAGAATCCTGTTTCTTTCTAACCAACTTCAAAAAAGGAGGAGGCTATCGATTGTTCTGTATTTTTTTGGTTTAGACAAATCTAAGTCAATATTTACCGTTGTTATACTCTGGGTGTACAGAGATGCTTCCAACGTAATGGTCGTCCCCGTATTTGTTGAAGCGTACTAACAGTGTCTCCGGGTCCTTGTTGTGTAAGCAGTAGGCTGGTGCGAGCAGAGCTGCGTCTTCGTAATTTATATAGGTAGCAGCGCATATCGGCCGGTATGGTTCGGATTTGCTTAAAAATATGAAAAACAATTATAAAATACAGATGCCTATATTAGTAATGGAAATATTTAATGAGAAAGAGAGAGTATATCGCCCAAAATATAATCGGGCATTGAAATTTTATTTCAAGTAACGAAAATCAATGAAGTCTTAAAGCAAATCCGTACTGTTTTATATACATTTATATACGTGTGTGTAAAAAAATACTTTTTGATGTAATGTCCATACTATGCTAGTCGTTAAATGTTCCTATTTTCCCGCCAACATATTACAAAATATTCTGCTATATTAAAATGGACTATGGAGTGGGTGATCCGTGATAGACAGATGGAATCACTGGAATCGAGTGCATAAAGTAGGTTGAAGGACAATATTTCTTACAGTCCTCGACATAATGAGCATAAATCCAATATTTTGCGTACAATTCTTTTGACAGGTACGTTGAGATCTCTTCTGTTTATGCACCGGTCCGAAAGAAAAAGATTTTATCTTCGCTGATGAAAAGAATCCAGAACTATGTCGTGTGTTTAAAAGATGTCTTAGCACTTCAACTTATCTTGGTTTTAAGCTAGTTGAGTGTGATTTACGGTCAGCTTAAGAGACTAACTCTTGCTCTAAACACCATTAAAATTGGAGTTCCCTAGAATAACCCGATTGACGGTGAAGAAATTCCCCACAGACAGAGCGCGTACTATTTACGCCTCAACCATTAAAGACTGTATTGCTATCAAAAGAGACCACTTAGAATAAGCTTCATACCTTCATTTATTTTAATTAATTTATCAAAGAAACACGCTATAGTTAATGAGATCTAAGATTTTAGCGAGTATTCATTTAAATGAAACTAGTATTATTCGGATTTACTACGCGGATTTTATTATTTAAAAACTACATAATCCCGACGTTTCGGTTACTTTGCAGCAACCGTGATCGCGGGCAGACGAGGTCACCTCGTAGTTAAGCTAAGTCACCTCGGTAGTTTTTAAATAATAAAATCCGCGTAGTAAATCCGAATAATACTAGTTTCATTTAAACGCTATAGTTTTAATTAAAGTTACCTACAATAAAAAAGTTTGTTTTGTTAATATATTTCTGGCAACACTGATTGTTTCCATACCTGTAAACCCAAGCTCTCCATGGATACTGTCCATCCAGAACTTCTCGGAGACGACTCCTCACTTTGATAGGATAGCCCTCAGGATAACTGATGCCACATCTGCTGTCACTCTCCCTGAAAAAATGTTATGCTTCGAATAATAAATTACGTCTTAAATGATGTGCTAAAAGCTATGCTGACTTATATTATTGGCTGATGATTTCACATGTGTATCTCTACCACTAGCTTGTGTAGTAAAACTAAATACGTATAGTTTACAGTCATACACGTTGATACTACCATGTGTGCAGTTTTACGAATGAAAATCTGGAACTTCTGGTGAGAGTTCAAACGTAAATCGATTGACTTATCGTTTTGTGTTACTGCAACATTGAACATTTAACGAAACAAGGAAAATATTATTAAACTATATGCTTACCACAATTCTGTATCATACAACATACGAAGCGTTTGCCGTTTCTCATTTAATATATACATTTATATTGCTTTTTTAATGAAATACTTTTAACTCGTCGTACGTAGTAACGATGAAAAGTTGGACTAAGCATACAAAATTAAATTAAATAACATAAAGACAGCGTTAAATTTTTAATCTTCCCCTACTCATGTATATATATACATCTTATAACTTTACAGCAACCGTAATCGTCGGCAGACGAGATGAAAGTAAACGAAACGTCGGGAAACTAAAAATTTACAATAAAACCGAGTTATCCGAAAAACACAGTTTATCTTAAAAACTTTATTTCATATTAAGTGTCATTCTGTAGACCTTTCAAAAACATACGTATTATTATTTGCCAATGTTTACTCGTACTTACATAATTTGTAAATTCGTCTAGACATCTTAATAATTAAACATCTCTGTCGAGAATATTTTTATGTACTTATAATGACTAGTGTGTCACGGACGGAGGATCTTATAACATACGTGTGTCTCATATCAAGTCTTAGTTGTAATATTTCCATATGCCTATATACATACCTATATATCAAGTCCTTCTGTGTAAAACAACAGATCCGTGTCGATTGACAGTCTATGTCAACTAATCTGCCAAAAAAATTAGACATATATAATATTAAAGGTGCTGATAAAAATATAACCAGTCTTCTTAACTAAACGCCTTTATTCCATTATACAAACTCCTTCGTGTTTCCTCCGCACGGTACCCAAGATTATAATTCGTGCAACAAATAGAAACGTTGACATTGGCTGAATGTCCCACGATTGCAGTGCGAATGAAGCCACAGTTTAAAAAAAAGACAGTAGTGTGTCTGTCACGGGAAAACGAATAGCTGAGGCGGTTTGAGTAATAAAAATATCGCTAATGCCTTATATATTTATAATCAAGATTAATTGTATAATAGATGCAATGTTTTTTTCTTTGACGCAAGTGACTTCAAGTCAATCATCAAATCGCGGAACAAATATGTCTCAGAGCAACCAGTGAGAGAGGATGAGAGTATTTATACTTTAATAACTGTTAAAAAAGTCAAATAATTAATGCTTTAATATAAAATCAATCGTTATCAACACAGTAATATATAAATATATATATAACTTTTGTTTCAAATTTATTAAACTTTGTCTATTCTCATTATTAAGAGTTTTAATGTAAAAATGTTGTTTTTAATAAATTTTTAATACCATATCACTTACGTCAAATTGTGAATGACAGATCCCTGTTTCTTTTTGAAGTCCACTTTGGGTTCATCACACAGGTAGCACTCGTAGCAACCGGAGAGGTTTTCGATGATTTTGTCACATTTTATATTTGACAGAGACGGAGTCGGGACTGAAATTTTAATTTAACAATTAAAAAATACACTCCAAACACATAAAATATATAAATATAAAACTATATTAATATTTTTCGGATTATACAACGCGTATTTTATTAAACCTTATACTCCTGTGTTTCGGTTACTTTGCAGCAACCGTGATCACGGGCAGACGAAATGTAGTTTTTCGACGAGATGTAGTTTTTTAAAATAATAAAATACGTATATTGTAATCCGAGAAACATTGGTTTAATTAAATTAATATTCGCGAAAGACTTACATCTCAATGTAAAACACATTATATAATATTTTACATCTCACAGATATTCTCCCAATACATATTTTGTCAGTGTCCAAGAGCTAACAGAACACTTGAAGTTTATCGGGAAAAACTATTCAATCGTACAGAATTTCCACATAAAATGTATACCAACCTATCTCAAAATTCTTTTCAAGCGTTTCCAGTGACAACACAGTCAACGCCAGGCTGCACGATATAGCTAACCTTGAAAAAATATTTCTTTATGACAAACATATTCATGACAAAAAAACTGAAACAACGTTCTCGATTCGTAGCAAGTGTCATGCAAGGAAATAATAGGTCACAAAAATAAAATTATTCAATCATATAAAATATATTAAAATTATAATAATGAAAAATTTTATTTTTACCAAACTGGGCTTATTATTAAGATACTTAAAGTTACAGCGAAAAATATAACGATTAATAATTTCCAATACTGACCTTAGCATTGTAACCCAATTATAAAAATCAGATAACCTGAAAAAAAAAAATCATAAAAACAACTAAAACAGAAATTTATTTATCTACTATTTTCATAAAATCATAGTTCTGATATTGTACTTATACTATGTCATAAGTATCTCCGTCTTGTAATTAAAAAGCTAAGTATTTGGGCGACTGAGAGTGATTCAGGAGACAGGAGACTTGATAAGACATCGTGCAGAGCCAATGCTTTCAAAGGAGTTCACACAACCGAACTATCTACAATTAAGTCCTTGTGGCTTAGAGGTTAGGCCCGCATCTCGTGCATGAGGGTGCTGGCAAGCCTGGCTCCTATATTATTCCGAGTCATATGTACTTTGTAAGAATGTTTATACACTACTAATATATATATATATAATGTGTAGGTAGTGTGGTAAATATATGTAGTGTATAAACATGCTAACAAGTAATGCTCAATACAACTTTCAAATAACGATAAACAAACCACCCAGTAGGTGACCAAGTTTATCAAATTCGATAAACAATAAATTTAGCATCACCTATATCATGATTGTCAAACATTCTAAAGAAAACAGTGTAAATTAATTCATTTTAAAACGAATTCAAAATAAACAAACAAACAAGCAAATATTAAAAAAGTTCATAAAAACTTTGTACGAAATGTATACAATAAGGAATATATACTACACTCATTAGTATATATGGGGTTTTCCAATAGGGACGCTTGAACTTTGACAGCTGATTGCGGCCATGTTGTTTGAGTGACAGCTGTCAAATGCAGTGTGTTATATTCATTCCGTCCTCCCAAACCACCATGGCAGGTTACAGTGTCGAGCAGCACGTGCAAACCATAAAATTGTTTTATGAAAATGGGTCTTCAGTTCGAGCAACGTTCCGCGCACTTCGCCCGTTTTACGGTCGCGATGATCGTCCTGCCGAGTCGACTATCCGTCGATTGGTGGACAAATTCGAGTCAACCGGGTCAGTTAACAATCAGCCGGTTCCCGTGCGTCAACGTAACGCGAGATCTGCCGAGAATATCGCCGCTGTGCGCGACAGTGTCCTCGAAAACCCGCGGCAGTCAATTCCGCGTCGCGCACAGGAACTCGGCCTTTCGCAGACGACAACTTGGCGAATTTTGCGTTGTGACTTGAGCCTGCACCCGTACAAGATCCAGCTGACCCAAGAGCTCAAGGTTAATGACCATAGACAGCGCCGTGTGTTCGCTGACTGGGCATTAGAGCAGTTGGAAGTTGACGCCGATTTTGGCAAAAAAATCATCTTCAGCGACGAGGCGCATTTTTGGATGAATGGCTATGTCAACAAGCAAAATTGCCGTATTTGGGACGAGACCAATCCACACGAGGTTCACCAAGTGGCAATGCACCCGCAGAAAGTGACTGTTTGGTGCGGATTTTGGGCCGGAGGCGTGATTGGTCCGTATTTTTTCGAAAACGATAATGGTGTGGCCGTCACCGTCAATGGTGAGCGATACCGGTCGATGATAACCAACTTCTTTTGGCCTGAAATCGAGAATATGGATCTGGACAACATGTGGTTTCAACAGGACGGCGCTACGTGCCACACAGCACACGCTACGATGGAAGTTCTGCACGAGCAATTTCTGGACATGGTCATCTCGCGCGGAGGCGACGTGAACTGGCCACCGAGATCGTGCGATTTGACCCCGCTGGACTTTTTCTTGTGGGGTTTTCTTAAGTCGCAGGTCTATGCCAACAAGCCGCAAACCACCGATGCCCTCAAAGTCAACATACGCCACGCCATCGATCAAATACAGCCCGATTTGTGCGCCAGAGTCATCGAAAATTGGACCTTTCGTGTGCGCGCCACCAACCGAAGCCGTGGCGGTCATTTGAATGATGTCATATTCCATACATAATGGGGTCAATAGACCTTCCAAATAAAAAAAAAATTTTGCAAATATCTTTCCTACATGTATTTTTTTTTGCATTTCAAAGATTAAGCGCCCTTAATGGAAAACCCTATATAAGCATACTACAAGATATATTACGTCCAACACATGACAAAGACAGTCAAATTTGAGTTGTTTTTCACCAACAAATTTGGCGAATACTTAAATGTAGATATCAAATAAGATAGGTATAAAAAATATGTATTATTTTAAAATTTTTTTACAATGAAAACGAGACAGAATCATCCAAGGTCGTAACCTATTGCGAGGTCAAACAAAAGATTAATTACCAAGAAATACAAGCTCTGGTTAGTAAATTTAATACAACTTATTGTATCGTATACAAAATGATAGCTTTACTCAATTTTGAGCCACGAAAATACTAATTAACCGTGAGTAATTTCGTTAACTGATTGCCAAAATTATATTAAAATTAGTACAAATATCATAGATACAAGTTAAATAAAGTTGGTAAAACGATTTTATTCTCAACGGCACAAGAGAACTAGTTTTAAGCATTAAGTGACCTTTGAATGAAGGAATATAATGATAAAAAACGTATAGCTCTTCTTTTTTACGCTAAGGCTTCATTCGCACTGGATTCTTGTTATATTTTGTAAATGTCAACGTTTTTATTCGTTGCAAGTTATAATATCTAATACTGTGTGGAAAAAACTATATCGAATAGTTTTTCTAACGGGATAAAGGCATTGATAACAACACTTATATATAGTCGCTTCACGGTTATCCTCGAAAATTTTCATTCACTTGTCACCTTATACACGATATTATTTATCCACAATGATATTTTATTTAACTCACCAAATGTACCTATATTATTTCTTTATTTTTAGCTTCCTACGATCACACGTCTAAACATCGCGACACATACATTGCTACTCGTTGAATATTCCCAAGATTATCTCCATAATACACAACTTATTTTTTCTGTGTCTGTACGTAAATATAACAAAGACGTACTTTTAATTTTTCCTTATAGTATATATTTGTATATTTTGTAAATATTTCGATAAATGTAATTGTTAATCTTGAAATAACAAAGACGCAACACAAATTGAGTATTAATTTAGTTTAATTAATGTTAGCTAATCACATAGTATATACTTACAATAGTGTTGAGATCATTAAAATATAATTGATTATATTTTTTAGAAAAAGGTTATCGTGTCTATGGTAAGTGGTTGTTCATTACGTAGAAACCACATACCCGACTGTTTTGTATACCTTGAAGTGTTTAATGTTAGAAAAAAATATATATATGCTGCTAGCGAGAAGCCTTTTCCTGGGCACGAAGCATTTTCTATTTTTTTTTCGGATTTTATTGCAAAAGACTATATGCTAGGGCTACTTGACATTGTCATCGTCTGAATGCAAACTCAAAAGCATTCAGCAGTGAAAACAAGCATTAAAAATGTATAATTTAAGACATTTGTATATGATGCAAACAAAATAATTACATTTTGCCTCGAGATATAATCTGTTGGCACATAAATTGAAGAATCAGTGTTGCTATAATACGAATAATTATTATTATTCTTCATTTCTTCCCTTCATAATTGTAAACAAAATTTTTAATGCTGGTAACACATAACATGTTTCGGTCAAATTGTTTACAGTCTTAAGAACATATTGTGTTCTCTTTCGAGGACTTATCAATTTTAAAAAAAGAAACTGCAGTCACTTTCTTCTAATTTTCACAGATAAAATCAGTAAGGAGTGATAAATAAATTTTGTTTAATTGAATTATTCTTAAAATCTCTGAAAAAAATGTTGTTAGTAAAGTCTTCAAAAATATAAATTATATACGTATATGTATCTTGAAAATTTGTCAATAATGAGAAATCTGTACGGCTGTAATGCGACATGCGATAGATAGGCGGAAAAAATTTTTATCATTATACTGTAATTATATACATACATACATATATGTACGTGTGTGTGTGTGTGTGTGTGTGTATTCGAAACTAGTAATTCTGAAGTATGACATCAAAACGACATTTATAGGTATATTTTCCTTATAACTGTTTTTCCTTAAGACATTATAATAATATTCGTATAAAATATTCTCACTATTTTTACACCTTTAAATTATTTGACGTGTTTTATTGTGAAGAAAATTATTGAATTATAAAAACGTCGATTATTTCTTTTTTATCAACTTACTAAGAATACGAGTGAGAATTAGTATTTTGAAAGTATTTTTTAAATTTAATTTATCAATTACAGGAAGAATCATAAATGCTGACAGTATTATATATACACATATATATGTATATAGGTGTAAAAATAGTACGGGTGAAGCTTAGTATCTGATGACAGATATTGAAACAGTTATTTTGTAATGAAAAGTAGTGTCCTGAATCTTGATAAATGAAAATTCTAAAGGTGTATATTCGAGGTTTTGCCCGCGACTCCGCCCACGTGAACATCAGAGTTGCTCTCGAAGAGAAATGTATAGTGTGCGAAAACAGTACACATAGTAATCTTTGTTGTAGTTTTTTCATTTTAAATGACTTAGATACCGACTGTACGCGTTTTGCTGAGCTGATTAGTGATACCAAACCGTCTGGGGCGTCACGCAAATGCATAGAAAACTTATCATTCAATTCAATCCAGCCGTTTAGGAATTCAGTGACATACAAACGTACAGCAGATATATATTGACTTAGAACCTAACCTAACTTCGTAGACGGTTTCACGAATCTTTAATTTCGGAGAGGCACGAGATACTTGCAGCGAGAATATCTTTAATTTTTCGGTTTCGATTGGACTGTAGCTGTTAGCCCTAATGGCTTTGACAGCGTCACCAGGAGGGGTGGGGAGCCCGATGAGAAATACTCTTTAAAATCGTTCCTGAAGGACTCGAGGGTGGAGGGTAGTCTTTAATTTATGCCTTCGCCTCTAATTATACCAACCGACACTCGTTAGTCAGGTGACACCTTACAATTTTAACCACGACGTCTATGATACTTACGTTTGCTTTATTTATTTGGTGTGTTTGTATTCTGGATGGATTTGAGAGGTCAAGAGGAGTAGGAAAAATTCCAAATCTCGCTCTATCGGTACAGCGATGTTTTTTTTACGATGGTGATAAGCCATCAGTTTCATTCAAAGCCAAGTCCAACAAAATGTTTTTTCTTTTGTCAACCATTCATGATAAACCTAGCATTAATGAAACAACCGGAAAACTGGTAATAATTCAGTTTTATAGCACGAAAGGGGCAACGGACACTGTTGTCCAAATGTGTTCATATATGAGTACAAATCAAAAAACAATGAGATGGCCTATGTGTATCCACTATAACATGCTAAATCTGTCTTCAATCAATGCTTATGCTATTTATGTGTCAAACAACGGGAGGAATAAGAAAAAACCAATCAGTCGGCGTGACTTTGTAATGAAGTTAGGAGATTAGTTTATGGAGCCCTGGCGGCGACAGCTATTACAGACCTTATGATACGTGATTTAAGGGTCACGGTTAGGGATATTCTTGGTCAGTCTTCTACATTAGAAGCTTCAATTCCATCTTCGTCCAATGCGCGTAATATTTGTTACATGTGTCCGTCAAAGGCCCGGAAAATGACTAAACACCGTTGCAGCAGATGTAGAAAGGCTATTTGTGGCCTGGTCAATGTTGATGTGTGTAGTCGTTGTGTGGACTGATATAGTGATAGTTATTTTGTATTTAATTTGTTAATTATAAACTTTACTTATGTGCCATGTAACAAGTTCCTCATCATCATCATCATTAGCCTATAGGAGCCCACTGCCGAGCAAAGGCCTCTTCTCACACGGAGAAGGTTAGAGCAATAATCACCACGCTTGCTCAAGACGGGTTGGTGATTTTAATTTTACAATTTGAAATTAGAGGACCAGGTTTCCTTACGATGTTTTCCTTCACCGTCTGTCAGTGGTGTCTAAATACTCTTAGAAGTATATATGATTCGGAAAAGATCACATTGGTACTTGCTAGGTTTCGAACCCGCGCCCTCACGTGTGAGAGGCGGGTCTTTTAACCTCCAGGCCACCACGACAAGTTCCTACCTTAAATCAAAATGTTTGATTATATTTCAGTCTATCATTGCGTAGTGCGCTCGACTCGCTCGAAAGTGTAGTTATTGAGAAACAATGGAAACAGTTTAGTTAACTAGGGTTAAGACCTGACTTTACAATAGTATACACGGTGATACAACGAGGAACGAAAACCGCTTCGTATGTGGTGACGACGCAAACTTGTACTAAACATACTGGTTCTAAAAGAAAGAATTGTTACATTAGTTTCATTTAATGTAAAATCGTTTTATCTATAGATAAATGTCTAGATATCTACAAATGTATAATATGTTCGTCATTTGTCATTCAAATTAGACATTTTGTTTGAAACTTGCGCGTTCTCGATGACAACTTTTATGTTATTCTCGAGTTTATCTTTACCTGAAACGAAATAAACGTAACTTAAAATATATACTTAAAATAATTGTCAAGTTTGTCCCTATATAAATATATATAAGAATGCCAAGTCGAAATTAAATCGTAAGGAAAATTTGTCATCTGTCTTGTTTAAAATTTTTTCGAAGATTTGCTGTATCAAATTTAATGTAATGATGAATAATTATAGTGGATACACGAGAAGACTATTAATAACAAATATATAGCAAGAATCGGCGTATAAGACACTTTGTGTTCAGAGGTTATGAGACACTTTGTGTTCAGAGGTTATGAGACACTTTGTGTTCAGAGGTTATGAGATACTTTGTGTTTAGAGGTTATGAGACACTTTGTGTTCAGAGGTTATGAGACACTGTGTTCAGAGGTTATGAGACACTTTGTGTTCAGAGGTTATGAGACACTGTGTTCAGAGGTTATGAGACACTTTGTGTTCAGAGGCTATGAGACACTTTGTGTTCAGACGCAATCTTACCAGGCAAACAGTTCGATGGGCACGGACAGACAGACGATAGATCAGGACTTGTTATGCGTATGTTCGCGTATGAATGTTTCAGCACAATATTTTCGTCGTCGCAGCCGCATTTGCCGCAAGACTTCTGTCTTTTTAGAACCTCTCTCGTCGAAAAGAAGCCTGTACGTTAAAATTATTGTTACACAAGTTATCACACTGTCACTCCGGCTTTATAAGCTAGTTTTGATAACATTGCTAGTGCATTAACAATTTCATTTAATGAGTGATCACCTGATTCTTTAATGTTCTCCATCATATTTGATACTCTATTCGGTTTTCGCGATTTTCCGAACGCTGAGAGAGCCCTTTTGACTGATCTTGCGAAATTCTTCTTCTCAATTGGCGGCGAGAGCAGCGGACAGAGACATTCGTCGGCGGGTCCTTCGCCTTCCGTCAACTTTTGCAAAGATTCCTCGTCTAGTTTCTTAATTTCCGCGTAGTTTGCCATTATTTTTTCATTATGTCCAATCAAAACGAGCTTCTCTGCTTAAATATTTGATTCAAATTTATTTTTTGGGATCATGATGTTAGATTTATTTGTGTATTTAATGAGAATACGAGTTAGTTATATCATTTTAAATCCAATCATTTATTATCATTATCCATAATGTATATTTTTTGACATGTCACAGATAACTAAAAAAATTTCGACCACAGTACAAACTTTTTGTTGCTTTCTTTCATTGTACGAAAAGTTGTAGACAGTGTGAAAGTTTGTATATTTGTTTAATAGTTGTCAACAGATATAACTTTTTAGATATAATTAATATAAGTTTTTTGGGTAAAATTAGGTAAAAGTCGTGGTGGCCTGGAGGTTAAAGGCCGCCTCTCATACGTGAGGGCGCGGGTTCGAAACCTGGCAAGTACCGATGTGATCTTTTCCGAATCATATGTATTTACTAAGAGTATTTAGACACCACTGACGGACGGTGAAGGAAAACATCGTTAGGAAACCTGGTCTTATAATTTCAAATTATAAGATTGAAATCGCCAACCCGTCTTGAGCAAGCATGGTGATTAATGCTCTAACCTTCTCTGTGTGAGAAAGAGGCCTGTCCTCAGCAGTGGGCTCGGATAGGCTGATGATGATGATGATGATGGGTAAAATTTAATTCTAACCCCAGTTACTTAGTTCTTACCTCATATTACTTGAAGGCTTCTTTCTTTAAACCAGATGGTTCATTTTAGGTTATGCTCTGTGTATTTTCACTGAGATGTTTTCTTTGCAGATCAAGAACACAATAATATTGTTAGTTTTCATATATGCGTTTGATTTCATTAAGATTATCCCCAGAGACTTTATTTGGTAATACTATGAAGTAGAAAGTAAGACTTTATATAATATCTGTTGGAGTTAGTACCAATTTTTTGTTTTTAAGGGTATGACGTCAGTAATGCTGACTGACTCTCATGTCAGAAATGCCATGTTCTTGGTTATCGTCAGACTATTGAAGGTAACCTCAGTAGACAGTTTGACGAATCCATAATTTCGAAGAGTTCTGTCCGAGAATTTATATGTATATATCCTGTCAAAAATGAGAGAAAGCCTCGCGAGTATTTCATGAATTCATTGTGCTGGTTGCGGGTCCATTGCATTGCAAGGAGAGGAGCTTCAACAGTGCCCGGGACTTGCGACCCAGGTGTAGTTTTGAAGGGCCCCTATCTAATGGACGCTAAACGCTCACCTCCATCGTCCATGATCCTCTCTTTACCTAACAAAATTTGAATCGAACCTACTATACTGCCTTCGAAGAAGGTGCCAAGACTGAATTGATGATAGTTCTGGACAGGCCCAAGTCTTTTAGTAAGTAGGTTGTAGAGAGGTTTAGCCGTTACACCTCTAGCTCCCACTTCTACCGCGTACAAATCCACGACGAACCTTCTTTGTAAGACTTATTGACCCTGATTGCATGGTCTTTGGGGATGCTGGTTTCCCAAGGATACAGTATGAAATAAAAGACGTATATATGTATATTTATATAGTATATTAAGGCCACACGACGCTCTCTATCCAGGGTACGAATGCTGCGACCTTGGTGTACATCCCAGGTTCACCGACGTAGCCGCAGACACGACCGAATGACGTCACACCCACCACGGTGTACATACAATGAAGCAACTTACTCTTAATTTGGATAGGACCACCGCTATCGCCCTGGGAATTAAAATGTAATGTTATGAGATATAAGACTTTCGCGAGTGTCAATTGTAAGAAAACTAATAAAGTGACCATATCTTCACCGTCGGATAACTTAATGTCGTAAAAAATTTATTATTCAAATGGACTGTATGATAATATTTGAATGTGTGGGGTTGTTTGTCTGTGAGGGTTCCTAATATTATTATATTCTCTATAGTTATAAAATAATTAAGACGTAGAAAATATTAAAAATTTAATTATTTTCTTATATCTGTTTTTTTTTTGAAGTGAAACTTCTATTGCCACTTCCGACGAGGTTGCGTTAAATGTTTAACGCGCCGAAGGAGTCGGGGAATAGAAAGAGACGGAGCAAAAGTAACCGGGTGGGTCAATTGTGAATTGTAAGAAATGTTTATAGAGTTTGTCTTAATAAACGATAGCAAGTTTAATTTATTCCGCGCGGAAGGATTCCAGGCGCCAATTTTTCAATATCATAGTTTACGTTCAGGTATCATAAGCTGTTCTAGTAACTGGAATACATCAATAGCTTTAATTCACCAACCTGACAAGTGTCCTTGGACATTTCTTTATCCCCGTAACAGATCTGTGTGTTCCCGTTAAAGCCCTGCTTCATGAGACGACTGGCTGTGAACATTTGGGAGCACTCTTCGGTTGTGAACTCCTGGAGTATGACCTGGAGACACCATGGTTGGAAAGAAGAAATAATTATCAGATGCAACGAGATCAAAATTAAATTTTAATCATTTTTTATATGACTATACTACACATTAGCACTGTTTCTATTTCCTTTATCTTCAATTTTTCATTCAATTTCCACTTTATCTTCAGATAAACCTCCAATGATCTTATAAATAAGGATATCAATAGCTTCCTTAATCCCTCACCTTTTGTAAATGATCAGCGTTCGCCCCCCGGTTCTTCGTGGCTCCCCAGCCTGAAGCCAGCACTCGGCTATAGTCCCCTGGAGCTCTCACGTCCAAACAAGCCGGCACTAAGAACTCCGTCAGAATAGCACTGAGAGTAAGCATTAATACGAAAATATTAGTTTCATTTAAATATATATACAATATTCTAAAAAAAAATCAACCTAATTTGTGAGTTCGTATAAATAATTCCTGCATGGAATTAATGCGATCAAGTCTAAATTCTTGTTACTTAATATTAATACATTCTTCAGTCACAGTATTTTTTTTTTTGGTGAAGAACCTCATTAATTTGCAGAATAAGTCTTCTGCCAACAAACGCAAGTTAATTATATTTATAATTTTGTTTTTTAAGTTAATATCATGGGAAGACAACAATGATGTTACTCATAAGTTTTCCCCTGTTAAAGTTTTTGTAAAACTTCTGAATTAAATATGATTTTGTCTGTCTATTAATTTGTTTTCTTAACAGTAATTTTGGGTGAATAACTCTCTTAGATCATTCTTACTCACTCTCTGTCCATCTTCAATAGCGCGATGTCGTTGTATCTGTTTGGCGGATGGAAGTCCCGGTGCTTGATGACGTCACTGACAGTGAACAGCTGGTCCGGCCCCAGGGGGTCGGTGCGACGGAGGGCACCGAGACGGATGTACTTCACTATACCTCTGAGATACCAAGTAGTGTTTATTTAGATGACATCCTCTTTTGGCGCAATTATGCCCGTATATACATATAACTAGAGCATTAGCCGCTCGAGTGTGATACGAAGGTTGAATATTATGAATGCTTGATGCAATAAGAGTTAGGACGCGATGGCATAATAATTGGTAAGCTATTTTTCGAAGGTTGCAGGTTCGATTTCTCGTCGTGTCGATGGCTTTGTCGTTCTTTATTAGGAAATTGAATCAAAATTTATGCTTTATCGACTTTAGTAAAATTATCAATAACATGGTTAGTAGTTGGTGGCTCAAAAAATATATGTTTTATAATGAGAATTGTTTGCAAGTTTAGAGCAAGACCAGCCCTACTTTATCGTTATACAGTTTCTCATTAAATATGATATGCCTGCTAACATTAATTTATATTTTTGTAAACCAAAATCCACTTACGCGTCTCTGCTTGAAGTGCAATGTCCCGCTGTCAAAACGAATCTCTCGCTTATCAGTGAACCTCCGCAGAGCCATTGGATACTATTAATGTTTTTCCCGTAGCCGAGCAGCGCCTGGGGATAGTATATACAGTTCAATTGGTAAAAATATTTAACGAAATAGAAATACAGGGTAGAGTGATACAGTTAGAACCAGCTGATAAATAATCTGGCACTTAAAGACACTGTTAAAGTCTTTGGCTAAGATTGTTGTTTGAAAATTTAAAGGTATTTAATGTAAGCGCTTTGGGAACATAAAAAGAGTGTAATTTTTTTCAGATTCCTTAAAAGATTAAACGTTTTTGTGTTGCCAGAAAATATATCAGCACTAAATCTTGGAGTACAATCTCTGTTAGGAGACTGCAGCAGAAGTGCTATATGCCACCAACCGAAGCAATAACTTAGCACTGCTTTAGCTTTCACCAACCATGTGTGGGAATTCGTTCTCAGTGGCTTCCACTCCACCAACGATGAGCTGGTTGGCGTCGTGATGGCACTTGTTACCCCGGCTCATGGCTCCCGTTAAGGTCACGCCTCTCTCGCAGGGGAATATCAGCTTTTGTTGATATTCAATACATTCTGGAGAAAATTAGTATTTAAAATTAGATGAAGAATTGACGAAACAGTATCGTTGCAGGCGAACACAGCTGAAGATTGATTAGAAGGATGGTAACAAGTTACAAGTTCCAAAAAAAAAAAGGTCGTGGTGGACTGAAGGTTAAAAGGCCCGTCTCTCATACGTGAGGGCGCGGGTTTGAAACCTGGCAAGTACCAATGTGATCTTTTCCGAGTCATATGTACTTTTTAAGAGTAAAATCATCATGAGGTGATGCTACTTCTGGATTTCATTATTTGATAAAAAAAAATAGCAATATTATATATTTCTTTGATAATGTTATGTGACTATTTGGTCTCATAATACACCCTTCGTACAAAATGTCGACCAATTAATTGCAATATAGTTTTAAAATTATATTAAGTCATTTAAGTTTTGGTGTCATCGCACCCACCGACCTTCCTTATCATAATTTATAGTAAAATATATATTTTTTTTAATAATAAACTAATTTAAAAATAAATAAGAATACAGGTTATTGACAAACGACTGACCAAGAGGGATGAAACCAATATAGCGTTTTTTATTAACCCGCGACGTAAAAACGACGGCCTGTTATAAGTTAGACGTGTCTGTGTGTGTGTGTCTGTCTGAGGCAACGTAGCTCCCAAACGGATGATCCGATTTTTATACGTTTTTTTTGTTTGAAAGGCATATCCGTCGAGAGTGTATTAGCTATGTTTAGTCGAAATCGGTTCAGGACTTCAAGGTCATCAGGTCGTTTGTTAGGTGTGATAAGAATGTTACACGCACAGTTTGCTTGCAAGCATATGTGGGATCTGATATTTAAAACATGAACTTTAAGTCATGTTAATTGCGTACTTTTTTTGGGTTGGGAGTTTTATTAAAATTTTAATTTTATAAGTTATTAGCGATATGACTCACTGTCCCAGGCTTTTTGTCCTGTTTTCGGCGCCGTCTGATTAGCCAAAATCGGCTCGCACTGATCGGTTCCTTTAGAATTCGTATCCGCTAAAACGTAATCTTCCTCTGGTGGTATATATTCTGTTGTAGTCGTGAACCTGTGAAAAAATTCAATAAAAATTTAACCTGATACTTCTCGTTATATACAGCCAACCTATTTGGACCATCTTGAGAAGATAATTTTTTGAATTTCGAGAGAATTTTTTTCTTGTAAATTAAGTGAAATTTATATTCCCTAAGATGCGATCAATATATTATATAAGTTATTACAGATACAATTCAATATCGAGACTAATAAAATAACATAAGTAAATACGAACACGCACGTGTATTTTTACAAACAAAACGCTTTATAAAATAAATAGTCCACTGTATGTCTTCACATATTTCATCTTAATACGATGTTAGCAGCTTTAAATCAGTAGTTATACCGAACGAACAACTAAACATGCACGAAAATTGACTCTAGAAATATGTTTTTAAATTATTATTTTACACATAACAAACCTCTTTGTTGTCAGAATTTGTGGTCTCTGTGTCGTCGGTGTGTTCTCCACACAGCACACGATGGGGTCCGTGTTAGAAAACGAGCAGAGCTGGGAATAACAGTGAAATTGTATTCACATAACACTAATTAACAAAAAAAAAAAATACAAATTATAATATATATATATTATAATTTGTATCAATCGTGGCGGTGGAGCCTGGCTGTGGGCAAATTACTGGAGAAAACCAAACTCATGGTAGTTGACTGCGCTTCCAAACTACCAAATGCTCAGACTGTCCAGGGCATTGAGAAGGTTGAGAGTTTTGTTTATCTGGGCACAAAAATCTGTAACGATGGCAGCTGTGTTCCAGAGATCCAACGACGCATCGGAATGGGAAAAGATGCGTAACACGTCTCCAAAATATCAGGAAAATCGCGGAATAGGCTACAATACAAAATCTCGCCTAGTGAGGGCATAAGTCTTTCCCATCTCACTCTACGTGGCAGAAACGTGGACTGTACGAGCTAGGGAGACACAGAGAATATATGCATTTGAGATGTGGTGTTGGAGGCGTAAGCTTAAAATACCATGGACCTATACGCACAAACGCCTCTGTTCTCTCTCAACTCTCAATCAAAACTCGGCTGTCAACTATATATCGTCAACGCGTATTGACATACTTTGGCCATATTATGCGGAGAGGAGGTGAAAACCTGGAGAAGTTGGTCGTAGTGGGTAATATAGAGAGCAAAAGAGCCGGAGGTCGTCCACCTACTTGATGGGCTGCCCAAATGAAGGAAGCCACCTCCTCAAAAAAAAATTACCAGGTTGTGAGAGCAACAGCGGACTGGAACAAATGGCGCCAGATTGTTCGTTGCGGGATGCCACAGGATCCCCAGTAATGAGGGACGACAAGAGAGAGAGACTTAAAAAAATGCTTTGTACGACGCCCGCTTATTGTGACGTGTTCATCAGTTCCCTTCGATATCATTACAGGTTCCATGTATATTATAACTATTTTCTAATTATAAGAAATGATAATTAATTATACCTTCCTAATTGTTTATAGTTACGCCATTCCGAATATTTTTAGTCTGTGGTCTATAGTTACGCCGTTCTGAATATTTTTAGTCTGTGATTTGTTAATTGTAATTCCTAGAATGTGATTACAGCTATTATATCTCACATGAATCATCAGGTTAACGAGCAAAGACGTGTGCAAATAAAGACCATTAAAAGATAATATTTTTCGTTATAAACAACAAATTACAAGTTATTTGTTAAAACATCAATATGATGGAGTCCAGGAATTTTCTCTTAAGAGAATCATAGATATATTTGCACGCTAACTGCTAATGTATTAAAAAATTATTTAATCTGAATGTTACATAATAATCACTTATATGTAAATGCGATTTTAAATACGCGAAGCTATTTTTGGAAATTGTATTTTATACGTAACTCATAACAAAATTTATCTTTGACGTAGCGAATACAATATTTTGAAATGAGAGACGTAATTAAAAATACATTAGAATTGAGAAGAACATTTTCTTTTTGGTCACAGTCGGCATTTGACAGTCAATTGTTTTCCGAAATTTCTACTAGATGGCGCTAGCACAATGCTTAAATCTGTCGAGAAAATCACTAATAAATCTATCTAGCATCTATTTATATAGCAAATTATATATTAAGTTTTATAGAGATATATTTTTTGGTGATACTTTTTAACAGAAAAAAAAATTGTGTTCTCCTTAAATTTACAGATATCTTCAAACTAATAGACAATAATCTAAGGCTTGACACTTCCTTAAAAAATATGAAATAAAAGCCTTGATTCCATTTTACAAACTCCTTAGTGTTTTCTCCACACGGTACTCAAGATTATAATTCGTCCGACAAATAAAAACGTTGACATTGGCTGAATATATCACGACTCCAGTGTGAATGAAGCCGTAGTTTAGAAAAATATGGCTAAATGTCATTTATTGATGTGGGATAATAGTGAGGCATTGTAAAAGAAACATAAAGGAAGGGTAGAAATGTTAACACATGTATTACCGGTAAGTTGCAATAAAAGATAAGTGATATACTTTATACAGTAAGTTGCTGACATCGAAAAAAAATAGAGAGAGAATCATACGTTATTTATTATCAAATCTACACATAGTACTAATGTATAATTGAATGGGAAACGACAAACGCGTCGTGTGATCACGTTGCATACTTGTGCTAGTTATTCTGAACAAATTTAACTTATCAGTTTCATTAACTTAATCATGTACGTTAAGTAATCGAGTATTATTTCCTGGAACCTCTTTTTGGGGTTTGAAACTATTAAACTGGCGAGTGACCGGTTCCACTGCACTTACCAAGAGTCGCAATATTAAAATAGCAGTTTTTTGCTCTTCATACATACCTACATAAACGAGGTTATGTGTGAGGGTTTAGGGATGAAAAACTGAAATCTGTTGGTTAATTTGATGCTGACTTGTGGTATTTATAGCTTTTATTTTTGAAGTGAAACTTCTTATGCGACTTCCAAGAAGGTTGCGTTAAATGTTTAACGCTCGTGTGGGGGGAGGGGGGGGGGCTAAAAGAGACGGAGCAAGAGTAAGTAATGTTAGTAAAGTTTGTCTAAAAGTAACGCAAAAATTCCTCAAAAATCAATTTCTACCACACTCTATTTTCATTCCGATATCACGTAGCTTTACTTCCTCGGAGGGTTCCACGCACTTTTTTTTAAATATACTTACGACAGGAGGACGTTTATTTCTTATTTCATTTATAGCTGACGGACACTTCCTTATGTTCCTACAGACGCCCTCGACGCCATTGTGATCACATACGTCGCCTGAAAACAAAACAAGCCAAAACATTGACAATGTAGGAAATGATAACTAACAAGGGAATTTTATCTAAGAAATTAAATGAAGTTTTGACGAGGCTATGAAAAAACATTACGTATAACAAAAATACAATTAGTTTAAACAAAACTAATGTTTTCGGATTTACAGAATATACGGTAGTCGGACGATCTCATCTCGTCTGTCCGTGATCACGGTTGCTGCAAAGTAACTGAAACGTCGGGGGTGTGTAGTTACTCACTTATATAACACTTATAACCGCGCAGCAAAACCCGAAAATATTAATTTTATTTCAATGAGTACTAGCGAAAGTCTTGTCATTATTTTTACAATTAGTTAGTTTTTTTACCCTGCGTAATAAATTATACGAGACAATTTTTTTATAAAAATATTGTCTGTTTCTATAGTTTACGAACAAGAAGTTATCTTAGTGAAGATGTTAAAAAAAAACAAATCTGCCTTTGATTGGATTCAAAGAACGTGTATTTATTATCTGTATCTGTGGTGTTCACTATTGACAGATGAAGCACAATTTTTTTTTTAAGTGGTTACTGAATTTGGTTTAAAATTTTTTCATCCTTTTTTTCGGAAAAACAACTATCAATTAACCTGGAGTTTACAAAGTATTACTCTATATCCAAATTCGCTAAGTTCACAAAGGAGCGGGCGATCTCGTTCAACAAAACAAGTTTCTTCACATGACTTTTCCTTAACAGCCATTGATAATAATCGAAACGAACGAAATTCTAAACCAACAAGTTATTTTCCTTTTGCTGTTACTTATTTAATGATTTTAACGTATGTGTTAAGTTGAATGACTCAGGGTTGTCTCGCGTCATCAGATGTAACCTGATGTTTATTTTAATAATCGCAATTTAATGTGAATTTAATAAAAGTTGTATTAAATTCTCAATTAAAAGTGACAACCCTCGTATCGTTTATATATTTTTTTCTTTTAATCGTTTCAAAATCCGTTTATTCCCAGTATGTCATCAATAATTGACTGTGATCTGAGATGATATAAACATTTGTTTTTCTCACTTAAAATACTTTTAATCAAGTATTTTAAATATTTCTGTATTAATTCTGTTAAAGCTGTATTATTTAAACTCACCGTCGTACTGTCCGTTTGTTTGTAGCACGAATATATATAATATTATGATACAAAAATATGTCGACATTATTTACACATGAATGTCATTCCACACAAACACACCGCACGGCTTCTCCGCGACAACTGAATTGTGAATGAACTCCAACAACATACTCTCTCTGACATGTCAGAAAAAAACAAGTTTACACAAAGAACAAAGTAAAATAAATGTTGCCAACAATAAAAATTAATCAAGTATAAAAAAAAAAATAACATAATTATTTTATCATCTTGTATAGGCGAAATAAAATAATACAAATGTTTAAAAAATTTAAAAATATTACTACCTACGTCAAATATTGTTACGTTAATAGTTAAAAATTTTATTGTTTAAATGAAAATAAAATCAAAATCAACGCGAATGTATATAGGAATCACTTGAAACGTGAGAAACGAAAAAAAAAAAGATTTCTGGTAACTGCGTGTTGACTAAATTGTTTTTGCCAATTCAATTTACATTAAGAACAGTCCTGAACTAGTCAGAATCAATACTTTATAGGATAAACTTGGGAGAGTGTACAGGAATAGAACAATATAATTCCTTTTCATCATTGAATGTCCAGACTCCAGCCTCGATACCTTCATAGCAGACCTTCGTATCCGGATAAACCTATAATCTTCACCCTTATGGATTGAAACAGTCTTCAGAGAGAGAGTTCACCACTTAGGTTTTCATTGCCACTTACCATCAGCTGGAAGTGACGATCAAGCACTATTAAGTCTAGTATAAAAAAGTGGATATAGGTGGTAACCCAAATCGATAGTCTTTTACCGTAGTTTTTGTTGTTTGAAACACATTCCCGTGTTTACTCTATTGTATAATCAAAGTAGTTTTAGTTCTTTTGTGAACTTTTAATGGAATTGAAAAACATTTGCTTCTACCAACCTCGTCCACGGAGACTTTCAAATTGGGTTCAAAGAGAAATTACTAATATGCGCAACTCGAATATTTTAACCAACAGTTAGCGACATCTATCGTCTGTACCACGGAACTTCATGCCACATACAACTGTTATTGCGTCTTACCGCGAAAAGTATATGGAATCTTGGTATATATTATTACCGACATCTATTCTGGTGTCTGAATTACCTAACTGAAAAATTTTGCCAAAACCCGTTCAGTAATTTGAGCGAGAATGAGTAACAATCAGAAATCCACAGATACTCTTAAACTTTCCCATATATAATATTAGTAAAATATTGCTATAAGGTTTTATAATACAACTTTCACACGATACAGAGATTAATTACACAAGAAAGAAATATGCGAATCCGCCGGATAAACATAGTATTATTAACATATATATATATATATATATATATATATATATATATACATTTAATAGCAAATTATTGTTTACTAAGTAGTTTTCTTATCAACACACGTGTAATATGACCTTTGATTGCATTTTTAGACTTAAAGATATTTGATGTTATGAGGAAAATATGTTATAGTCTTTGGTGACACTAGCGTCTGTTTAACTAACAAGTTCTGTAACAGGAAAAAATGTTAATGTAAGCCTGATCTTAAACAACGATTCTGTTACGTCTTAATTATAACTAATTGTTATAATGTCTGGGTTTTTCAAACGCATCGTTTTTTTTATTTTGCTACATTAATTTGTGTTTTACAAAATATATTTTATTTTAAATAAGGATTTATAAGGAAGGAATGTGAAACTTAAATGTACATAAATCAATACACGTATAAAAAAAGGAGATCTAAGACTTTCGCGAGTTTTATTCATTTAAATGAAAGTAATATATTTCGGATATACTACGGGGATTTTATAAATTAAATCTACATAATCCCGACGTTTCGGCTACTTTTCAGCAACACGGTGATCACGTTGCTCTTTCCCTTTTCTCACCCTTTACTCTTCCTCTTCAAGAATCAATGTCGGCAACGCAACTGCAACGATTCTCATGTTGCGCATGTTTCTTATGTTGCAGATGTCCATGGGCAACGGTGACTGCCTTCCATCAGGTAGGCCGTCTGCTAGTTTGACGACATTGAATTAAACAGAAAATTTAGAAATTTTGGTCAAAATCTGGTTATTTTAAATAAATGTTCATACAGCATGCTTTAGATGCTAGTGCTTAGAAAGTAGGTACATGTAACTCGGAAAAAGTCACATCGGTACTTGCCAGGTTTCGAACCCGCACCGTCAAGCACGAGAGGTGGCCCTTCAACCTCTAGACAACCACGACTTGAGACATATATATTGTTTTATATCCCCTGGATAGTGCTTGTCATTCCACCTGTCCCACTTCCAAGCTAGAGAACGCACGATTTCTTAAAGACACCCTAATTATAATAGGAAGGTGTAACAGATGAAGTCAAAACTGTTCCAACTCATTGGTAAATCATTGTGAACGTAATCTTCTTGATGTGCAAAAAAAACACTTTTATTTTGACCGCGATAAATATCAAAAGATTGGCACTGTCCACTTCAGAGACTGAAGTGAAAAATTTACAGGTCGTTATTGTTCAGCAAAGTAGAGTTGGGAATTAAATTCCTAAATAACTTCCGAGTTCAGGATCATATTCAATAATACTAAGAAACGTTTTTAAATTACTTAATAACGTGATATTGAGGACATCTCGACTATTCGAGTTATGGTTTGTAGTTTTTTTAGTAACAAGTACATTTTATATATTTATGTTTTGTCATTCGGAAACCTCCTCTAAGATTTTCATTCAGTAAACAGTTTCTGTCTGCTACTAACCAGGTATTCACGAGAAGCTTCCTGAGTGGAATATGAAAAAATATACAATAAAGGCTTTTGGGTACTGAACCAAAATCAGAAGTTAGTTACAAGTACTGATAACTTTTGGCCAATTCGTGTCAGTGGTGCGCCGAATATCTCCGCGGGTATTTCATAGAAGACTGATCCCTATTAAAATCCACAATTATTTAAGGATGTCTCTCCTGTAATGAAATGTCTTACTGAAAAACATAAAAATAAACGGATAAAAAAATTAGCAAACGAAAAATTATTGAATTTAGGCAAGGTAATGAAACGCTTCACGAGTTAACCAGCTAATAAAATTCCCACCTTTATTAATTATATTGTTAAGACCCTGAGGATGGATCTTCAGAAACATCCATACTTGTACGTCAAGATTCTTTCAGTTATTTCATCTTGTAGGTGTTTTCTTACAAGTGGCGCCCTCTGTGCTGTACTAATTATAATATACTATAATCCTTAGAATTGTTTTTATGACTGTTCATAATTAACTATAACACTGAACCGTTGTAATTTTTCTAATGGCAACATTTGAGTATCAACTTGTATTTGCAAACTATAAATACTGGCTTCAGCCATTTTGTAGGACATTACTGGAAGTAACGCTGAACATTAAAAATCAAGTCTGTACTTCGAACAAATGTTCAAATATTTACAGAATAACGTTACCTGGCCTTGGTCACAGATTAAGCAAAAAACGCTGTTATGTACAAATTTACATTTATTTGGACATTTAGAATGCAATATTTTATAGGTGGTAGAGCCTAGCTGTGGTCAAATAACTATATTGGGCTGGCTCGACCGGGGAAGTACCACCCTCACAGAAGATCGGCGTGAAGTAATCATAAATGACTGCGTTTCGTCCGATGAGTGAGAGTGCCGGTTGCCCTTTCCCTGCTCCCACCCTTTCCTGCCTTTCCTTATCGCCACCCCTCCCTTTTCCTCAACTACTAAGATTGGCAGCGCACCCGTAACATCTTTGTTTCGGATGTCCATGGGCGACTAAGACTACTGCCCATCAAGTGGGCTGTCTGCTCGTTTGCCAACTTTTACATAAAAAAAAAATTAAACATTCTTGATTCTTTTCAATACGACATTAAAATAGATTTTAACATTTTAATATAAAATTAAATAATTATTAAAATTTTTGCTCCGTTACGAATTATCTAGAATGCTATACAAGTCACCCGGGTGATATAATTTTATTATATACTCGTAACTGTTAAAGGCCGTATTGTCGTAAACTAATATCGGAATGCATAAATTAGGCGTAAAGTCAGGGACAGAAACTAGTTAAAAGCGAGAAATAAAAGGACAATAACAACTGAAGCTAATGAACCGCGATACAAGCTCTTATTTATAACAGAGACTGCGGTTTGTAACTTTGTTTACAAATGGAAGGATAAGCTAAACTGACTTGGATATTATCAAAACTTCCTGTAGATTTATTAATAGAAATATTTTACAGTAGAAATATAATAGGCTCGTTAGTTGATTACTATTAGTGATAAATACTCCTTGGTATAAAACCTCCTTTGTACCTCATCACACATCTCATAAATTGTAACGAATATATAGGTGGCTTATATGTATATAAGTGTAGATACAATTCTGTATGTGTGTATGTCACTGACCACCTAAACGGCTAGACTGATTTGAATGATGGCTCTATACATTAGTGTGACGCCACGGATGGTTTAAACCTATAAACCAGCCCGGCAGATGGCGCTGCACTGTACCTAGGTTATTTAGAGTAAAGGCTGCAACGTTAGTTACTTTATGTACTGTCTTCAACACGCTAAACACGTCTCACTGTGTGTGTGATATATTTGTTTGACCTAACAACATCGTTTACACAAAAACAGAGAGTTTTTAAACATTTTATTTAAAAATTCATTGTTTTTCTCAATAAAACCAACAATCGTTTTCAATATGGAGTCACGCGTCACGGACGATAGATGGCGCTGGCGGGTGGTGACAACTATTTCATTCAAATAATTTGTGAACCGAATTCCGAAGCATAAGCGAAGGAAGTAGCGGGCAGGAACTAGTATATCCGTGAGCTTCTTTATATAAACATGGCTACTCGGGTCAATGACTTGTCAACGTACCTTTGGAGCGTAACCCGTAACGCCTCTCTATTACGATACGGTGGGTGAACTGCATTTACTAATAACTACTTGCCTCATAGTGTTTTATTTCACTGACCACGTCTCATATGAGATATTGTAAGGGAGGAAAACACACAAATATATATCATATACTTTATTTTAAGAAAAAATTAACGCATATTCTGACGTAAATTATATCCAGGGCTCCCATCCTGACCTGGTCACGCTGAGGATCCTTGGATCGGTAGATTGGAGCAACAGATTTGATACCTGGAACACACACACACATATATATATATATATATAAAACTCTTCAAATCTAACAAGGGTTTAAATTCCTGAATAATGACAACACTTTCATATAAAAAACACATTTATAATAGTAACCGACCTGTTCCTCGACGCTGTATGAACATTTGTCATCTGTGCCGAAGATCTCGTCCAGCATTTCCAGATATTTCTCTTTGTATTTGACCTCTGACCTTTGTATCCACTCCTTAGTGACCTGGTGCTGGAGAAGGCGGCCCTGGATTTTGCCGCGGATGGCGGGTAGCTGGGAATTAAATAATGTATGCTGTTAGAAGAGAGATGGTAAAGAAAGGGGGCGTGGCGTGTGACGTCAGTGATGTGTTAATAGTGCGAGGGTAGCTGAGACTAAGAGTGGTCTGGGGGTGAACTTTGAAACTGACATATATATATTGTTAGAAATAAATTAGGCAGTACTTCCACTAAGATGTTTATTGCTCCACAACCCGTAACAAAATCCCCCAGTCCAGCACTTACATCCTATTTATAATATTCAAAGATAACATTTTTAGGTGTGAGTAAGTTACAATATCATACAGAGGGCGCTAGTTTCCCTCATACGAGTTTCCATTAAATAATAAAACACTGAACATTACGTAAAACATGCAGAAGCTCTCATTATAAATTATAAAACCAATCGTTAAGTATTTGGACATTTAAATTACTGTTCAGAAACATTATTAACATTAATTTACACTTTTATAACAAATATACAGATGGTGCTAGTTTAACCATCATAAGAATTTCGACTCGTCTAATACACAGGGGGTTCACTTCTCACCTTATCCAGGTGTCCAGATCTCTTGAGCGATATATTTACTCCTGGGAGTATTATTCCTTGATATTCCCGTATTCTGGACAACATTCTTTGGAGTCGAGCTTCGAGAACTGCAACGTGATAGATTACAAACAAAATAAAAACACTAGTTGATGATATGCACTGAAATAAAGTTGTCACGGTCAGTAGCTGACAGCGCCATCTCTTGGCCACAAGTTACTACATAAAAAACATCGACTCTCACAGCGTGTCCTCGATGAAACCAAACGGAATTATTGTATAGATTACAACCTGTATATTGTTATGATCTCTAAGATACATGACTGAGAAGTTACATCAAAATTTGTTCAGTATATTTTAACGAGAAGATGCAACAAACATTCGTTCAGCCTAACATTTTTTTCATTTATAACATTAGTAGTGTTGTGTTCGTTGTTAGGTACATTGTAATCTATGTAACTATATATACATATAATCGGTCTGTAAGACCTGATTAGTCTCGTACCGTCGGTGCTACAGACCGCCAGCAGGTTCCTCGTGAGTCTGGCGGGCGGTATCTCCTGGGGCTGTAGGGCTCCGCAGTCCACAGCGCAGACGGTGCCTCGGACCGGGTCATACAGGATGTTCTGTAAATGACGGTCTGACAGACCTGTCGGAGAATAATTAAATATATATACAGAATGTTAAATAAACAATAATGTTAAATAAGTAGTCATGTGACCTGTGTTCTATATTTTCTTCAGAATATCCTTATTATATATAACCAACCGCCAGCGCCGTCTATCGTCTGTATGACGTCACTTCATACAACATACAACTACCATGACGTCTTCCCATGCGAACTACAGGGTGTTAAGGTAAATGATTTACTATATGTTATTTTCATGTATGTCTGACATCATTATACTAATAACTAATTCGTATATGTGTATGTGTATATATACTGTGTGTGTGTGTGTGTGTCCTCACATATATGTGACTCACCACATATAAAGCTGAATGCTGTCATATGACCCAGGGACTCGGTGAAGGCCGTCTTCTTCCCTATGAACTCTTCCAAGGTGAGACACCCCGACTCAATGGATGACCTGGTGTATCAGAACAAACAGTCATATATATAAAAAGTGTGTACATTAGATATATATATAAGCCTCCGAAAGAAAAGTAGTGTGACAGAACATTACATATAGTAACCTATGTTGAAGTCCTATCATATTAATAACCTGTACACCAGTGCACGCCATCTATCATCATCTGACTTGTGAATCTAAACCATCTGGGGTGAGATTGATGCATACGAAAACATCATTCAAATCGGTCCAGCCGTAGGAGCCGTTGAGGACTTCAGTGTAATATGTAAATATCTATGTAAAGTACATAAGTTAACTTTATTTATTATATCTTATATGACACAGACTTTATATTTACGAAGGACCTCACCGTAGTGAAGTGGAAGGCACGCTCTTTGCTAGGGACTCCAACTGGGAAATAGCTTGAGGTACGTTTAGTATGAGATTCTCGTCAGCGGTCCGAGTGACGCCGGCTGAAAAGATATGTATATAAAACATATTATATAATATAAAGTCTTAAAATATTATCGACAAAACTGATTAGTCCATAGCCCACCATCCCCACCGCCGGTGTCCACCATGTCCCGGAGTCGCGTGTTATTCTCCACGTACTCGATCAGAAGACAGTCGGATGTGAGCGGCGTCACCTTCAACAGATAATCTTATAAACTATTTCACTGTATAGTTATTTCAGTCTGTTGTATTAAATTGTACATTTTACATCTACGAATCTATTAGATTGGAAAAAGCTTTACCGATTTTGATAAGACTTTATATGAAAAACTGTGCTTCAGGTCCTTGTCCTTGAAAATATAAGCCGTGTGTCAGAACAGCTTATAGTATGTAATGTATCCCTTAACTGCGTATTTTTCTCGCGTATTCTTCATAACATTCGTATTGTATCTAGTGACGTGACACAGACGATAGATGGCGCTGACTGTTTGTTAACTTAAATATTAAGCAAACCGTATTTCTCCCTGAAAACCATTCGTATTATAATCACCTTATATCCCCGTGGGATCTCCCAGGCCTTCTCCAAGGCCCCCCGGACCCTGACCGCAGCCGCATGTCCCTTACCCTCTGTCTTCACTATACAACGACGTGTGAATCCGTCTGACGACAAATAGCTCAGTAACACCGGCCGGGTCACCGCGTCACGGTATACGGACACCTGGAAGAGAGGGAAGACATGAGAGAGAGAGAGAGAGAGAGAGAGAGAGAAGATACGAGACAGAAAGTGTGAGAGAGAGACAAGACACGAGATAGAGTGACTGAGAGAGAAAAAGAGAAGACACGAGACGGAGTATGTGAGAGAGAGAGTATTACAGATACTACTTATATTGTAAGTCTGTAATAATGTATGTATGTCTATTTCAGTTTAACACACAATACACTGAATCGGTTTTGGTAAAACTTTAGATGAGTGTAGTTAACTCAAAAACTATTCAGCAGTCCTTATTCGCCTGACACGCGACAGAGGTCGCTGGCGGTTAGGTAACATATAATAAATACAGTTCCGCACTATAATACACAAACATACATACATTTTCCATGAATTTAATGAAGTGGACTCCGTCCTTGAGAGCCAGCAGTCTGTCGAGTGCCTGACTCTGTTTCTCCTCTAATAGAGTCGGGCAGATGTCAGTTAGAGAGAGACGGCTCTTACTGGATTGTAAGTCTGCGTGTATGTCTTTCAATAGCCGCTGCAACGTGTGTACGTCCGTCCCTGAAATAATACATTAACATAGAATATTATTATTTTTTTGTAAAATATTTCAAATGAAACTAATATGATGAATTCTGCTATTGGATTTTTATATATAGGTTAGGCAGAGAGGAGCTTGGACGGTGGAGGTGGGCGTTTAACGCGCGTTATATAGGGCCCCTTAAAGCTACACCTGGGTCGCCAGTCCCAGGCACAGTTGAAGCTCCTCTCCCTGCAACCATGGACCCGGCGCCCGCACGGTGAGCCCATGGAATGATGAGGAGTTTCGTCTCTATTCAAAATCCCGGAAGTCGCGGATCGGTATCCGGATCGTAATAATGAATTAGTCTCACCAAAATCGTCACAGCCTTCCAGTTGCTTACTGTACTTGTTGAGGACGATGTAATCAGCTCCGACGTACGGATTCTCAAAAATCCTCCGTCTCATATTTGTGTATATCTGTTTGTATTTCGTTACATCTGGAATTAACATCTGTGTGTTACACGACACGCACAGAACATTATAAGGCATTTTTATAGTGAAACTTTGATATTGAAGAAAGATCGATTTTTATATGCATGATTTCATCAATCAGTGCGGACAAAGCCGCGTGTTTCAGATAGTATGCACAGTATAAATTTGTTTCTCGTAAGTTCTTTTGCAAATTATCTACAAATATATTTTCTTAACGACTTATTTTTCTTCTACGTCTATTTCTACAGATAATATATTTTTCAGTCAGTCTAGACTATTCTGGTCTCAGTCAAGTCCTAGATGGTTATAATTTTTGATATAGTCATTATATTATCTGTGGCTTACAAGATATTTCTTTAACAAATAATAAATACATATCAGTGACATAACATCCACGATTGTATGTTTGTATTGAAAGATTAATTTACATTATATATAATTAAATTAAATTTAATTAAAAAAAAATATTATTAATAGTGTGCTTAAAAATTATATGGTAACAGAAAATCAAGGTCATTTAGTGTGTGTCACGTGACTTCCACAAATGACAACTTTAATGACGTGTCCTTGCAGACTAGACGGCATCCCCGGCTGAATTGTAGCCTATGTTATATGTAAGACTCGCTCTGAGGTCTATCTCACATCACTGAGAAGTTTAATCGAAATCCGTTCAGTAGTTTTTCCGTAAAACACATACATACATACAGTTTCACAGACTTTCACATAAATAATTTGATCAGGACATATCCTGACCGTCTGTTTGCACGGCTGCTAGCATCATTCCTATGTATTGTTTCAGCAAATACACAGGGTCAGAGACTAAGCTCAGACACTGCTTATATTTGTCAGAGCTGAGCTGGTTTTGATGTAGCTCGAGCAGCGCGGGGTGAGGAGAGAACAGCTCGCGCTTGGACAGCAACTGGTCCACGGAATACTGGTCCATTGTGCTCAGGAGGGGTTGCAGCTGAGGGAAAATATTAATATATATGTACGTGTGTTGGTCGAACGAGAAAATGGCTGAATCAGTTTCGATGGAATTTCAATAGAGAGACATTAAGAGACAGATGCGATAAATTTCATGTTATTAATAATTGTATGTTGTATTGAAGCTGCTTCTATTAGTCCGTCGGTGTATATTTAGGGTCCAAATAAAAAATTGGCTTCAAAATATGTGAAAGGGAATTATATATATATATATATATCTTTTAGCTACGAAGTAATATTGAGCTGACATTAAAATAGTGGAAAATTCATTTACTCCAACGGGTTTGGACCCCGGGACCTCCGGTACATAACGCTTCAGTCGCTTAGCCAACTGAGCCATCGTGTCCTGGCTTTGTGTTGATGTATTTTCGTTGTCTGAACATATCTATCTTAATGAGAGCATTCATTCAAATAAAACCAATATTACCGGCTCATTTTATATTTTTGTATTACAGTAGAATCCCGATCATCCGGACTCGCGTCACGGCTCTAGTGCCGCGCGACTCGACACGTAGCGACAGGTTTAAACGCGCCTCCGAATGTTTACTCCCGCTCTCATTTGTTTGCATGATTGTGTTTGTTATTGTTTCATTTTCTCTTATAACGTTTAACTTTGGCCTTTTATTTTTGTTAACATCTTGCATTGGAAATATAAAATGTCTCAGCGTAAAAGAGTAGTGTCGTCTCTTGGAGACAAAATGAAGATAATCGAGGGTATAAAAAATGGTGAATCTGGCAGTAAGTTACTTCTGTTAGTTAATTCTGACATTAAAAAAAATTCTTTAATTAAATTTACTTGTGCGCTTGAGAAAGAAGACGGCAGCTCGCAACGTGAAGTCATGAAAAAACCAAGAATGAGGTTCTAGAGAACGCAGTTTTCACTTGGTTTTTGCAATTGTTTTTTTTTTAAATCGTTTTGTCTAAACGACGTAGGTACATATGTCAAACTCATTACATAATATAACATTTAAATTTCAAATATTGTTTGATTTGACTATGAAATCGATTATCCGGATTTTCGATTATCCGAATTACCACTGGTTTTAATTGATTCGGATAATCGGGATGCTACTGTATTTTAAACTACACACTCCCGACGTTTCGGTTGCTCGCAGCAGTGACCGTGAGCGGACGAGATCTGAGGTATCAAAGTACGCGCAGTAATCCGAAAAATATTTGTTTCATTTAAATAATTATATTAACTCACCGTGTTTAGTATCCTCTGGGAGACATTCTCATCCAGGGTCCGGTCGAAGGCGTCCAATTTGTCAAGAACAACGTCTGTTGATGGAGAGCTTTGATAGGAGATCGTCTCACAGATTGACAGCATCAGTGAAGAACGCTCGTCGATATCTGGAAAATTTTGTATGTTTATTTGTTCGTCTGTGTGCTCTTATCTCGGGAACTATATGTATGAAATAATATTTATATATTATACATACAAATCATTTCGCTGTCGACACTAACGAGTAATTTATGAGTGGACAGACAGTTTATATGAAGACGTGTACTGAGATGTGTTTCATATAAAATGTATGAGAAATATATTGAACTATATAAAGTAAACATCACACACACACTACCGCGACTCACACACACATACACCGATCCGTGAACATTCCTCAATGTGTGTGACGTCACTGAATGTTAAACATCACACACACTACCGCGACTCACACACACATACACCGACCCGTGGACATCCTCAATGTGTGTGACGACACTGAATGTTAAACATCACACACACTACCGCGACTCACACACACATACACCGACCCGTGGACATCCTCAATGTGTGTGACGACACTGAATGTTAAACATCACACACACTACCGCGACTCACACACACATACACCGACCCGTGGACATCCTCAATGTGTGTGACGACACTGAATGTTAAACATCACACACACTACCGCGACTCACACACACATACACCGACCCGTGGACATTCCTCAATGTGTGTGACGACACTGAATGTTAAACATCACACACACTACCGCGACTCACACACACATACACCGACCCGTGGACATCCTCAATGTGTGTGACGACACTGAATGTTAAACATCACACACACTACCGCGACTCACACACACATACACCGACCCGTGGACATTCCTCAATGTGTGTGACGACACTGAATGTTAAACATCACACACACTACCGCGACTCACACACACATACACCGACCCGTGGACATCCTCAATGTGTGTGACGACACTGAATGTTAAACATCACACACACTACCGCGACTCACACACACATACACCGACCCGTGGACATTCCTCAATGTGTGTGACGACACTGAATGTTAAACATCACACACACTACCGCGACTCACACACACATACACCGACCCGTGGACATCCTCAATGTGTGTGACGACACTGAATGTTAAACATCACACACACTACCGCGACTCACACACACATACACCGACCCGTGGACATTCCTCAATGTGTGTGACGTCACTGAATGTTAAACGTAATGGCGTTTATAGTCTGCTATTGAAAGTGCAACAATCAATTACTCGTCTTACTAATACAACATATAACCTGTGCTGTTCTCAAACATGGTCTCCAGACAAGTTATTCCCAGCAAACACAACGTGTCGAGGTTCCTGGTGACGTCGTTTTCAACGTTTCTAACGTCGCCCATCACGTGTTTCACGATCGCTTCCACGTTAACTCTTTCCACGGCTGAGAAACAAATAATTACAGATTGTTATTTGGTGCGATCGATTCTAATGTAACTTCCACGTGTACACAGATCCTGTATAAGATACGCGACACTCACAGTTCAAATCTCGTCTCAGACGCAATGTCAGTTCGTATAGGCGCAACATATCTCCGTAACTGTGCTGACTTCCAGATTGTATCATAGACTCTGTGGAAGAACAAACAACATTTATTTTTGAATTGCATCAAAATATGTTTAACAATATCAGGTAACAAACAAACTAGTCATGTCGAGTCGGCCCGACCTGTTCTCTCCAAAATATTCTCCAGAGCCTGCCTATCGTTTGATTGTAATGCCATCCCCCTGAGGGCCAGCAGTTCCTGGTGTCTCATGTCTAGCGATATTTTATCGTCATTTGTGCTGAAAAGTTAATAAAAACATACATACATATATATATATATATATATATGTATATATATATAATTTTATTCTAAAAAGAGTTTTGGAGATTAATTTATTTAACGAATAAAATGTATTTGGACGAATAAATTATAAAACTATTAAAGCCGTTCAGGTGTTTACGAGGTGACGTGTAAACGAACAGACAAACACGCAAAAGAAAATAAATCATAACTAAAATTTTCGCGAGTACTCGTCAACATATGAGACTAAGCCTTTCCGATACTACTAGCCGTTGTTTTATTCCTTATGACACTTTCATCTCGTCTGCGGCTGATCACGGATGCTGCAGAGTAACCGACACGTCGGGAGTATGGAGTTTTTAAAATAATAAAACAAGTAGTAAGTAGTATAATGCGAAAAATATTAGTTACATTTAAATGACTTATGGCAAGATTTGTCTTCTTCTGTCTGTCTATATAAAGTGACTCACGCGATCCCCTCGCAGCATCTCAACACCTGGCTGTACATCTTCATGTGATTGGCTCTCGTCATCCACAATACCTGTGACGGAGACGGACCCTTGGAACTGTTACTGCACAGTGATCTAGAAAAGATATCAAGAAAATATTAAATAAAGAGTCGAAGTAAATATTTTTTTTTAATATGAAAATGAAGATGTGAATCGGTTTGTAATATGAGGATGGAGATATGAATCGGTTTGTAATATGAGGATGGAGATATGAATCGGTTTGTAATATGAGGATGGAGATATGAATCGGTTTGTAATATGAGGATGGAGATATGAATCGGTTTGTAATATGAGGATGGAGATATGAATCGGTTTGTAATATGAGGATGGAGATATGAATCGGTTTGTAATATGAGGATGGAGATATGAATCGGTTTGTAATATGAGGATGGAGATATGAATCGGTTTGTAATATGAGGATGGAGATATGAATCGGTTTGTAATATGAGGATGGAGATATGAATCGGTTTGTAATATGAGGATGGAGATATGAATCGGTTTGTAATATGAGGATGGAGATATGAATCGGTTTGTAATATGAGGATGGAGATATGAATCGGTTTGTAATATGAGGATGGAGATATGAATCGGTTTGTAATATGAGGATGGAGATATGAATCGGTTTGTAATATGAGGATGGAGATATGAATCGGTTTGTAATATGAGGATGGAGATATGAATCGGTTTGTAATATGAGGATGGAGATATGAATCGGTTTGTAATATGAGGATGGAGATATGAATCGGTTTGTAATATGAGGATGGAGATATGAATCGGTTTGTAATATGAGGATGGAGATATGAATCGGTTTGTAATATGAGGATGGAGATATGAATCGGTTTGTAATATGAGGATGGAGATATGAATCGGTTTGTAATATGAGGATGGAGATATGAATCGGTTTGTAATATGAGGATGGAGATATGAATCGGTTTGTAATATGAGGATGGAGATATGAATCGGTTTGTAATATGAGGATGGAGATATGAATCGGTTTGTAATATGAGGATGGAGATATGAATCGGTTTGTAATATGAGGATGGAGATATGAATCGGTTTGTAATATGAGGATGGAGATATGAATCGGTTTGTAATATGAGGATGGAGATATGAATCGGTTTGTAATATGAGGATGGAGATATGAATCGGTTTGTAATATGAGGATGGAGATATGAATCGGTTTGTAATATGAGGATGGAGATATGAATCGGTTTGTAATATGAGGATGGAGATATGAATCGGTTTGTAATATGAGGATGGAGATATGAATCGGTTTGTAATATGAGGATGGAGATATGAATCGGTTTGTAATATGAGGATGGAGATATGAATCGGTTTGTAATATGAGGATGGAGATATGAATCGGTTTGTAATATGAGGATGGAGATATGAATCGGTTTGTAATATGAGGATGGAGATATGAATCGGTTTGTAATATGAGGATGGAGATATGAATCGGTTTGTAATATGAGGATGGAGATATGAATCGGTTTGTAATATGAGGATGGAGATATGAATCGGTTTGTAATATGAGGATGGAGATATGAATCGGTTTGTAATATGAGGATGGAGATATGAATCGGTTTGTAATATGAGGATGGAGATATGAATCGGTTTGTAATATGAGGATGGAGATATGAATCGGTTTGTAATATGAGGATGGAGATATGAATCGGTTTGTAATATGAGGATGGAGATATGAATCGGTTTGTAATATGAGGATGGAGATATGAATCGGTTTGTAATATGAGGATGGAGATATGAATCGGTTTGTAATATGAGGATGGAGATATGAATCGGTTTGTAATATGAGGATGGAGATATGAATCGGTTTGTAATATGAGGATGGAGATATGAATCGGTTTGTAATATGAAGATGAAGATATGAATCGGTTTGTAACATGAGGATGGAGATATAAAATAACATAAATAGGGTTCAATTGTTGTCTAAACTATCCTATATTTTAGACAGGCTATACTTCACCACGTTTAGGATTTTTTTAAATAATCTGTCATTCTGTTGCTTAATGTTCTTTCAGATCCATTTCTCCTCTGGTTTCTAGATCTATCACAATAATACTATAAAACGGAATGATATCAATCTATATACTAGTAATATTGTCTATGGGAAACAACAGATTCCTATACACAAGCTGATGATATCATATCATAAGGCAGAATCTTATGGCATTCTATGGTGTACTCACCCCATCATAGCCCTGAAGGCCCACTTGGAGAGGCAGTCATGGTCCATATCGTCTTTCGTCACCTCCCACTGCTGGGAGCCTAGTACCTTTGCACATAATATGGAGCTTATATGTTTGTTCGTTTGTTGATATCTCAGGAAGTGATGACAACGTGTCGCGGTGTTTAGTAAATGGTCTATATTTAATAGTTATTCATTTTGGGATTTAATAAAATATGTATCTGTTAAAGGCGATCGGGCACAGAGTATAGTTGGTGAGCCAGTTGTGGTCCAACTCATAACATTGTCAAAAAAGTATGCATATCCCGCCCAGAGGTTTACATACAAAAAAGTTACATTGAAATCGGTTTAGCACGCCGCCATACAAACTGAAAGCTAAGACCTTCGCGAGTTTTATTCTTTAAATGAAACTAATATTTCTCGGATATACTAGGCGTGATTTATTTTTTGTTAAAAATCCATACTCCCGACGTTTCGGTTACTTTTCAGCAGCCGTGACCACGGGCTCTGCGTCTCGTCTGCCCGTTATTTCCCGAACTAATGCTACTCACTGCGGCGACGTCGAACTGCCTCTTCGGCCATCGGACCAGTTCTTTTAATACTTGGTATGTGTGTATGTCTTGCTCCCTGTATTTAGACACTAAACACCTCGTCCAGAATGGCGCGTCTGTAACATAGTATTGTGAACACTCGCCGTGTCTCTTCAACATGAACTTGTGGGTTAAATGAAGTCAAAAGAAAATTCTTCTCATTTTTCTTGATCTATATCTATATCTGTTTTACGAATTTCATACAAATCGGTTTAGTAGATTCATCGTTACTAACTTTTACATATATTACTAGATAGCATTATGTATACTTACCAGTGAAGTCGTATTTATCGACACACAACCTAAACGTCTGTGTGTCCGTCCACAGAGGAGGGAGTTTAGTAGATATGTGTGTCTGCTGGTGAGTGGTGAGGTCGTCCCAGTTGGACAGTTTGCCGAAAGTTGATATAAGATCTGGAACACAAGGTTCGATTTCCGGAAGATAAAAAAAATTATTTAAATAAATATGTGTGTGTGTGTGTGTGTGTGTGTGTGTGTGTGTGTGTGTGTGTGTGTGTTTAAATTATTTTTTATACATTACATTTGTATTGAATTACCTTCGATTGAGAATTTGTTATTGACCACGGACATTTCTTCATCCCGGGGCTTATTTTG
Source organism: Danaus plexippus (assembly GCF_018135715.1). Lineage (NCBI taxonomy): Eukaryota > Metazoa > Arthropoda > Insecta > Lepidoptera > Nymphalidae > Danaus > Danaus plexippus. Next base: position 1,340,492 of record NW_026869858.1, read on the forward strand.
TCTAAAAATAAAATAAAAACAATATATATATATTACGTTTTAAAGCCCTATATTAAAAAACAACTAACACACCCCAAAACAAATATTTCCTCTCCCTTTCTCAGAAGCACGTCTTCATATAGAAGTCGACACACACCCTCGCCTTCAGAGCCCAGGGACGAGTTGACCAAGTCAGTTAGTTTATATGAGCTGGAACGAAAATTAAAAAAAAAAGCAATCAGATTCGAACCCAAGACCTTCAGGATACAACTTCAAAGTCGTTCTATCGACTGAACTACCACGCATTCGATTAGGATAAGCAATTTTAATATACTATGACATATATACATATATATATATATATATATAAACTCACTCGATGTCCTGCAAAATATCAATCTGCCTGGCAATTTCAATGACTCTGCCGGTTACTGGACTTATTTTGATGCAATTCATTATATCTGAACAGATGGCGCTGCGGAAATCGAACCCGGGACTAATTTTACCACACTGACGTATGAATTGGGTTATCAGGGACGTACAGAAATCATCGTCCGTCTGAAAATAAAAAAAATGTGGTTAAAATATGTATCATAGTAAGGACACGACAGCTCAGATGGTGAAGTGACTGTGGTGTAGTGTTCCGTAGGTGCGGGTTCGATGTACGATGCTGTAATACCAGCAATAAATAAGACTACTAAATATTGTCTGGCTTCTGTTTGTCTGTTTGTTCTCTACATCGTTTCTCCTCGCTCAGTGTCAGTCGACTCTGTATAAAACATAACTACATGTGTACTTACTCGAGCAAATTGCAGTATGTTCTCTACGACGTCCTCTAAACTTATATGTTGCTCAAGATCTTGATTTGAATCTGAAATAGTGTTTGTTATATATATATATATATATATATATATCTGTATCTGTATGTGTAACTAATGGACTCAAAGTTTCCTCAAAAACGATAAATAAGTCTAGACTAGTCTGTCTAGTATTCTAGTCTAGACTAGGTTATTACAAGCTGTATATTATCAATTATTAATTTATTTACATATAAAACTACAATAAATTACAGCTCTTTAAATAGAAAATGGGACGAGGCAGATTATATTAGAACATGTATTATCTGTTCCGCTGCGGCAGCCATATTGTTTGGTGACGTCATCAGTAATCATTGACGTCACCATTGGATTTTTCCACCAAGTTAGTTGTGTACTAATTAAATGTCAGTACATTTGTTTTTTACGTATAATATGTAGGTAATTGTTCACCTGTACTGGCCAGACTTCCGGTTACTGTGGTCGGTGGAGCGCTGGAAATGAAAAAAACTTATATATAAATATATATATATATATATATAATTTTTCATAATACGAATGCTAACCTTATGTCAATATCATCTAATTTGGTATTTCTGAACGTATCCTGTTCCCGGATGTCCTGCAGGAAGAGCTCCACCGCCGCCGCCAGTGACACCCTGAGACCGTCAGCGAGTGGCACCACCAGCGACAACAACAGACACTCGTACAGTCTACACAGGAGGAGGAGGGAGGCAGTATATGTGTTGTATTAGCTTAAAGTAATACATTCAGTTTTGTACCTTGAGTAACAAACATTTAGACACACACACAACTTGCCAGTCAAAAAATTTCGCTAGTACGAAGAATATGCAACGCGATGGACCCGGCGCCCGCCCGGGGAGGCCGCTGAATGCTGAGAGGCTTCGTCTTATATATATATATAACCACCTTGATGTGAAAGTTTCGTATGTCCGTATAACAACAGTATAAACACACATACAAGCGACCAAATACATTAATAAAAATTATATATGGCTGCAACCAGAGGTCCGGGAGTACTGAGAAACTTATAATCAGAATTACATATCAGTACTTCTGACCTACACCTAAGACTACACGATGACGCAGCTGTTAGGAGCAGCGCCACCTCGTGTGCGGGTCAGGCGGCTCCTGGTTCACTACGGCTTGTATGTTATCCATACAGCGACGCCGCCCCGGCGATGTTCGTTTATTATGTAATACGTTGCACGGAGATCAAAATTTAGTAAATTATAACATTTTTAGCGTCAGGATGGAGTTAAAAAAAAAAATCGAGATCATCTAAAGAGTTTTTGACAAACAAATCAAACTATAAGCAGATCGCAAACGTATGTTATATACGAAAACAAAATGGCTGACGTGGCGCGAGTTTCGATCCGTCTCGAACGAGCGCCAGCGGGCGAGTGGACGGCCGGCCAGGAACAAGCTCCTTATATAGATGAACTCGGTACCTTTTTTTAACTAATATTGCTATTCATATTCACTGACTCACCTGAGCGCCAAGTCCGAGCTGAGGCCGCGAAGTCCCCGGAGCCCTGCAGCGAGCCCCCGGGCGAGTCCTTGCAGGGTGCTGTGCGCCGGAAGCTGCGGCCGAGCGGGGCGCTTCATACTCGGCTCCTCGGACGACCTCTGCACTGTTACAGGATGTGACGTCATACGATGCGATATTGTTACGAGCTAGGCTTTAATTAGTAATATTAACACGGTATTTAATTAGCTTCTTCCGGGGAAGATTTAAAAAACATCCGCTAGAGGCAGCACTGGCGGGGGGGGGGGGTACATATGTTTTGAATTCTCTACTGTCAACAACGTCAAACGTATAGATTTATAATGGAGTTAACGGCAGATGATGTACCTGGAGGAAAAATTAAATTTGTAAATCTCTTCGTCAACTTGTGGCTATACAAAAGGCACAAATTTTACACCATCTTGCTTGTAACGAAGCACAATATTCTGTAGGCGCAGCAAATTGCTTTTGATTTTTTTTTTTATCTCAATGTTTTTTTTTTATTTTAATAATCAGAAAACGTACGTTTACTATAGAGGATTCAAGACACATCTACCCCCCCCCTCCGGTGCTGCCCCCCCCGCCGGTGCTGCCCCTGGCGGATCATTTTGAAACCTAAATCTCGAGAATATCCTGTAACATTCACGGAGCCGATTTTGAAGCCGGCGTTGATTTTTGACAATATTAATATCATAAGTTGTAGTAACATTCAAAGTCTCTCATGACGAGCGGGAACACAGCTGCCCCGGGCCCCGCAGACTCCGCCGCTGACAGCACGCGCTGTCTGAGGGCGGGGGACATCACGTGGAGGGCGGTCGAGGCCTGAAATATATATATATATGTGTGTGTATGTATGTATGCGTCAAAAATGATTTCCCTTGAGTTTCCCTTTTTTAGATAGAATAAATTTAGAATTTAACATTACAATAAATTAAAAAATTTGTAATGTATATTGCATGTCAAGTCCCCACCAGCTCCACTCCTTGTGTCGTGTCTATCATTTTCTCGAGTTCTATCGTGTCCAGTACAGCGAAGTCGCCGCGGCCGCCGTGCTTGATATAACAGGACAGTATTGAGAGACAGCGGGGTCTCTCGCGCTGGGGGATCTTGGGGATCAGATCGCTTACACACCTACGAACAAATGTATAGACGTCTGTTTGTTTGTTACGGAGCAGTTTAAAAGCTTAGTCGATTTTGATAAAATTTATCAGAGTTATCAGAGTCGCCAAGGACGACTTCAGATATAGAAAAACTTACGCGTCACAATTATTATATATATATATGACTTCACCTGAACTGTTTGTAGTCACACACGTCAGGGAGCTCCCTCTGCAGGTAGAACAGAGCCTTGATGTAGTCCGACACGTCGCTGCGGCGGAGACGCTCCAACATAGCGCGGCATCTGGAGGGGAGGCCTCATAATATATATATATATAGAATATCATAAATGAGAAAGTAACTCTGTCTGTCTGTTTTCTGGCTTTTCACGCCTAAACCGCTGAAACGATTTTTCTGTATTTTAGTACTGATTACGGGGGGGGAGGGGGGTTGAAAAAGAAAATTTTAAATTTCTGTATCTAACGCCTCGCGGAACGGACTGCCGACTAGTTATATATATATATAATGAACATCAGCTGTCAGTGTGTATGTTCGTCGCGGCTGAACCGATTTGGATGGTGTTTGTAGCATCGCGCAGTTTATATTCCCGTGTAGCGCGGCTACCTCTCGAGTTCGTGTCGCGCGTCCAGTCCTGTCTCCTTCATCAGCCTCAGCGTCCGCCCGTACACCGGCCATAGGAGCGTCACCCGCCGCGCCGCGAGCCGCGTGACGGCGGGCAATACTTCGGGTATGTACACATTGATGCGGTTCAAAATCTTCAGGCAGGTCGGGAGTTTGTTATCGCTGGGATCTGTCCGACAAATATGTGGAAATGAAAAAAATTTTTTCATAGTACTAATTTACTTTGCAAGATATTTATCGACTTATTTTAAGACTATACACAATAGATAACATATATATAACGGACGGAATTGTTTCTGTACAAAACACAACACTTTTTGCATCTCCGTTGTCGGTTAACTGCTTACCCGCAAAATATTTCTCCAGACACTTCCAAGGTACAGTCACTTTACTTCCATATATGTCTAGTAACTTTATAAGTCTGTCCGTCAACCTGCCGTCTGCGTGTCTGTCCGTGAGGGTAGTCACCAGACTCGTGACCGCTGCTTCCAGACGTTCTTCGTCGTTTATTTCGGCTCTCCAATGTATGATGGTGTCAAACTGAAAAGAAAAACAAATTTAAATAAACAAAAAGCTACTATTATTGTGTTTGTTATAATCCAAAAACGGCTGAACAGATTGTGATGTAACTTGCTATGCAAGTAGCAGTGCTAGACAAGGATAGTTTTATTCTAGTATAGAATTGTATTATTTCATAGTGAATAAATGAATTAAATCTGAAAATATACAATTTATATACCTCGCCCGCGCCGCCGTTCAACCCGCCACGCCGGTACAACGCAGGTTAGTGGGCAACATTACTTAGATCAATTAATTTATTTTTTCTTATATACTTCATTATATAACTGTAACGCGCTTCTGCTGTGTCGATTTCCATAAAACTTTACGAAAACGTAGGTCATTTATTACAATATATATATATATATATATATATATATATACTGATTAAAAATTATATGTAATAAAATACTTAAGAAAATTCACTGAATGTATTATGAAAAATAGACAGTTCACGATAAGTACTGTAAAAAATAATAAGGAATAAATTTATATTTCCTGGATTCAGACCTGGGACCGGATAGATACCACGCACCGGTTACTTCACAGTTAAGCGTGTCCTAACTAATTCGTTGAACTAAATATACTCACAACATCGATATAGAGCTGATCCACGGGCCCGTCCGTGGCGAGAGCCAGTAGTGGGGGAGCTAACGACCCCGCGTGTGAGGTCAATGACCCCCGGACATTGCACACCGCCTGAGAACATATATTCATATAGAAGTAAGTAACAAATCTATTACTTTAAGTAATGCATGGGACGTTTTATATGGAATTTGAACTATCAACCAATATAATATTTGTAAATGTACTAAGCAAGAGGTCTACCAGTTTAACGAGCAGGTCTCAAACCTGTGCTATAACCCTGGCGACGTCTCTCTCCCCCCGGAGCGCCTCCTTCACCGCCCCCGCCCAACCTGTCTCCACCGTCAAGGCCCCCACCGTACTCAGGAGCCCCATGACGTAAGGCAGACAGGGTTGGCGGTTCAGGGAGTTGTCCGGGAGATAGAACTCCGTTGACACTTCCTGAGAGACAATATAAGGCTATTAAGACAGTACTATGAAGTACTAGTTTGTGTCTGCGACTTCGTCCACATTGTTTGTTTCGTTCGAAGAGAAATGATTAACGTTCACCAAATATACGAAACGCGCAGCGACATCTCTCGTCTGTGTCACGGAACTTCACACCACACGCAACCGATCCCAGGTGTTTCCGGGGTGCTTCATGTAATTTTGATGTAAGCTACACCGATGAAAAGTTTAGCGCAGCTTAAACCAGTTTAGTAGTTTTTGTGTAAAAGAGCGACAAACATTCATATATCATACTTCATATATGTGAGAAATACTAAAAAATAGACCTCTTAAAACTCGTCAACTAAAATTCATTCAATGACTTTAAAGAAGAATATTTCCAAGTCTCGTGTAACTTACTTTGTGACGTCACATTTGCTTACTTACTTTATGACGTCACGAGTTCGCTTATATAAAACGGGGCCTCAGACAAGCTTCGCATTTGCTGGCGCGTTCACACTCATGTGTCTGATGGTTACATAGACGACATTCTTGTTCACTGACTCGTGCTGTTTGTATTAAGAATCAATATTCTTTATACAATCTTTATTCCCTGAAACTCACCTCCTCTTTTTCCTCCACGAGATCATACATGAACGGATTCTCGGAGAGCGTCCTCAGAAACACAGGGGAGCGAAGACTGAGGCTTTTTGAAGGTAAGCGGGACGGGACGGACGGGACAGACGAGACGGACGGGACAGAGGGGATAGAGGGGGCGTACCGAGTGACACGGTGACCCTGTGTGAGACGATAGTGGTAATTATTACTTATAGCCATACATCCACTGAACTGAACTGTATTACACTCATGGAATTATTTTATTTATTAAACACGTACTTAAAATCAATTCGTTAACTGATTAAGATATTTTTTTTTTGCCTAATTCCAATAACTACTGATACACCAAGGTACAATTTGAATAATATTATTTTTAATAGTTTAAGAACACCTCCTTACAAGATAATAAGGCTATCGACACACTGTCAACTCACCCACTGAGGCTTCGCTGCAGACACCTCCTCGGAGACCAGCTCGCTCCAGACTTTGACATCAAACACGCAGGAGTAGACTGGAGCGCGCGGCTCACGACACAGAAGAGCCGAGGAAAGACAGGCGTAGTTAGCGAGTTGGAACAATCTACACGTAATATATACATAAGTAAGTGAGTACAATAATCTGAGTTTTTTGTGTGGCTCTTCTGTGAGAGTGCCATCCGCACAAAGAATATTGGTGTAAATTATGTTGTATAACTTAGCCTCATATAATGAATGAGAGTGTCTTAAGTCCTAACGCGTATTTCCTCTTAGTGTAAGAACCCCTTTTTTTTATTTCCTACGAAGCACACATCAATAGCTCTCAGGTCGTAGACGATTACCGTAAAAACAAATTATCAAACCTGTGTCGAAGTTAACAAAGAGTGGTCCAAAATAAAATTGTAAAATATTAACATGCGAAGACACGAATGGCTTCCAAGCATTACGTCCCGATCGCTTTATTTGAAAACCAAAGTTATTAATGATCGATTAGATTCAAATTCGTCCCCTACGCTTCATCAACCAAATCCAAAAATTCCATTAATCAATAAGTTATTGACCTGTATTTGTCTTCGACTCCCGTCTTATCGTATTGGGTCCTCGTTGCCACGCACAGCTTACACACGGTAGAGACTAGATAGTAGAGAGAGTGTGGTTCCACAGAAAGAGATCTGTAGAGGAGAGACTGGGGTGACTCTATGTGGTGTTTTGGTACCTGGAATAGTTAATATCTGTATTTTTTGTATATATTCTTTTTATGAAAATGTGTTCAGTATTTTTTTCAACGTCCGCTAAGAGAATATCTAAACTAGGACTCTTAGCAAAATAACATGAAATCCGGTAGTTTCAAGGAATATATTTACATATTAAATCAACTAAAAAAATAACTCGGTAAAAAATTTTCCTTAATATGATAAGTAATGAACAGTTTTTGACAAACATTCTATCAATACAATAAAATACTGCCAACCTCTTAGTGTGATTACATTAAATTACAACCAACCTTTTGGAAGATGATCTCCAATATGTTGAAGGCTCGCGTCTGTTCCGTGAGACACTTCCGGTTTACGCGAGTGTCCGAGCCACGCGGGCGTTGACGGAGACAGCGCAGAAATTCGGGGAGTAGGGGGGACGCGAACCACTCCACGTCATAGGAGTTAGAGTGCCTTCGAGTGAAAATATATACTAACCATACCTCCAAATAATGAAGAGAATCTATTCTTTTGCATAATGACTTTTAATGTGTTAGTAATATTAATAAATCCTGTAAGTTCAGTAATAATTCGTAACTTTTAGTCGTATAATTCGATAGGAACAAGATTTATAACCCTTACGTTTCAGATATCATTGATACAAATTACCATCAGTTGATGAAATTAATTGAGATATCGGTAGCCGGTCCAATTCCGACTCGTGTAACACAACAATTTACTACGAAACAAAATTAAATCTTTACGTTTTAGCGGTTAGCTGTCAACAAAACTTTATCCAAATCGATTTAGCGATTTTCAGCTTATCGACAAACAAAAATACACGCAGACATCCATGTTTATTAAATTAGTTTAATCATAACAGCAAACTACCCTCACCTTAATAATGGCACCATAAGTCTGATGAAAGCGCTGTATTCGAGATTAATGCATATATCATAGACGGCCTGCCAGGAGCCGCGGTGCTCCGTCCTCGCTAGGGACTTCATGCACGAGTCCAGGGCGGAGTCCCACCACCCGGGAGTGGGGTCCGCTGTGAGACAGATGACACTATAACTATACTAGTCAGACCGTTGATGAATCTTGACTGAGGAGAGTTTAAATTTAATAAATGAAGTAAAAAAAATGTTGGAATATTTATTTCAATAATAGTTAGTTTTTTTTTTACTTTTCTATACACCAGCAGATTCAGGACACGTTAGCTTTATTGGTAAAGCGAGCGTGACAGAATCTTTGTATGAGTCGATATTTACTTGAATATAAATAATATTACTTAGACAAAAAAAAAAAGATCATTATTTAGATGATATTTTTATAAATAAATGATTTAAAACATCTTTTAATGTCTCATGTTACATAAAATACTAACTGGCTGCGAGTGTGGCGACAGCTTTTATAACGAGATAATGTGCGTTCGTAGCCAGCGCGTCCAGTATAGCTCTGAAACAGTTGGCCAAAGAGCCGCGGAGCTCCGACAGGCGGGAGGGGAGTAGGGGGAACAACAAGAGGGGGAGAGACCTGGGAGAGAAGGATGAAAATGATTGATTGAAGAATGATTAGTTATATAACAAATGACATATATCAAAAGCAGCAGATTATTTCAATGTTTCCTTTTCATATTAAACAAACGTATTTCTATTTATAGTTTAAGAACTTACGTTAAGAAACTATAAATATATATATATATATTGTTTCAAATTTAGTCAGGTAGAGAGAGGAGCTTGGACGGTAGAGGTGGGCGTTTAACGCGCGTTATATAGGGGCCCCTTAAACCTACACCTGGGTCGCAAGTCCCAGGCACTGTTGAAGCTCCTCTCCCTGCAACCATGGACCCGGCACCCGCACGGTGAATCCATGGAATGCTGAGAGGTTTCGTCTATATATTGATTTCCTAACAAACGTCGTGAGCACAGTTCGTCACCCGTATATTTCACACTTCGGTAGAACGTCTATCATCATGAGTTTGGTCTCCAGGTCCTCGCGAGACTGCAACAGATCCACGAGTCCTCTGTACACCGCGCAGTCTTCACTCCTAACTCCGGGAAGACATTCCATAAAGAACTGCTGTTTCTGTTTGTTTGTCGCTATTTTTTCGTAGTGAGGCCAAATCTTAAATATCGATAAAGATAAAAATGTCTCAATAAGTTTGAAGTCTAAGTCATTATACAAAATGTGATTAAATGTTCCTAGCGACGTTACGAGAATATATATATATATAAGCAGGTGAACTGTGCCAGTCAGTCATTTATAGTCAAAGTTCCCGCCTTTAGTTGAGATTAATTTAATATTTAAATGTCCTCATATACCAAGAATACTAAATTTGAATTTTAGTATTTTACTGTTTAATTTAAGTAAAATTTTATTGCCGACATTATATATAATAGAATTAATTCAGTGACCTTGAATAAGACACGATAGCTTAATTGTTAAAGCGACTGTGACACGCGTCTCGGGGGACGTCGGTTCGAGTCCAGTTTTATAGATAAATTATTATTAATCCTACTTTAACTAATCAAGTACAAATTGATTTTATATACTGATTTTTATTGAGAACCAAACTCACTGCAGTGTTACGTCGAAATTTACCGTTCTGCACAAATACTACTGAACCGATGTTGATGAAACTTTCACCTGATGCAGTTTCATCTAAATATGATATAGATGGTAATTAATTCAAAAATCCCGCGCAGTTCCTTAGTGGCGCGTCATAATACTATACTTTACGCATACTTTGTTAACTATACGCGGACGAAGCGACGGGCGTACACTAGTGTCGATATAATCACCTGTTCAATGACGTCCTCGACCTCCCCCCTCCACCCCCTCCTGTTCGCATAACGTACAACATCGTACAACAGCAAACTACAAGACTCTAGTAGTGCTGCATTCAAGAAGGGATAGAACACTGATATTAGGGAGGCTGCGAACTTTAGCCCGGTTTCACCTGGACCTGGAAATAGAATTTCATCAGTTTTAAGACAATTAATGTAAGATAATTTATAGCAAAGTATTTTTGACATAATGTTGACTGGCGGAATCTTCTGTCTAATAAAAATTATTTTCTTTTATACGCATTATGTGTTATTTTGATTTAGACAAAGTTTTCTATGAAAAAGAGCTTAATTTTTGACACTACGTAAATTTAAAAAGAATTGATTTGGATACTTCGAATAAATAAAACACAAATATTGTTATCCCCGTCGCTTTACCAATAAGGGGCGATCTATAAAGTACGTCACACGAATTTTAGGACTTTTGAGCCCCACCCTCTGTCCTTGTCACAATTTAATACCCCCCCCCCCCATTGATGTGACGTCACACATTTTTTAAATTTACGTACGTATTTAATATATATAGGTTCGTCGTGGATTTATACGCGGTAGAAGTGGGAGCGAGAGGTATAACGGCTAAATCTCTCTACAACCTGCTAAAAGACTTGGGCCTGTCCAGGACTAACATCAAATCATTCTTGGAACGTACTTCGAAGGCAGCCCTAGTAGGTTCTTTTCAAATATGGTTAGGTAGGGAGAGGAGCTTGGACAGTGGAGGTGAGCGTTTAACGCGCGTTAGTTAGGGGCCCCTTAAACCTACAACTGGGTTGCAAGTCCCAGGCACTGTTGAAGCTCCTCTCCCTGCAACGCAATGGACCCGACACCCGCACGGTGAATCCATTGAATGCTAAGAGGTTTCGTCTTAGTTTCGCTCGAACCTCCTTAAACCTATTTAAATCCTTACCATTCAAAGTCCTCGTCAATTTGAGTGTCTCACTTACAATTCCGCTCTAGAAGTTAACTGACGTTGCATAAGAGGTTATCTCACAAAGAGAATGCTAAATTATTGATGTGACGTCACAAAACTATTTCCCCCATGAGTCTCGTCACACTTCTGTGATACCCTCCCTCCCAATTAACGTGTGACGTACCTTATGGATGGCCGATAAGGCTATCGTGTCACAACTCCATCTGGGAAGTCCCAGGTGCTTAAATCGTGTCACTGATAATATATTAATTCTTGTAATGTGATCTAAGACTTTCCCGAGTATTCATTTAAATGAAACTAATATTTACGGATCACTCCGCGTATTTATTATTTTTAACGGGCAGACGAGATGTCTGCCGTGATCACGGTTGCTGAAAACTATACGAAATGTTTAGAGTGTGTAGTTTTTTAAATATAATAAAATAACGCGTAGTAAACCGAAAATATTATATTCATTTACATTTAATTCTGTATTATAATAATGTATCTTATGTATGTCTGTGTGTCCCACCTCTCGTTAGGATATTTTTAATTTCCACATCATCCATATATGTCAAGGCGACGTACGTCAAATCCGTCAGACCCTCGGAGCCGGTCTCTAAACACATCCTGAGATGAGGCGAATCGAAAAAATTATTAAACATATCCTTCCATGAGACTATAAATTCGTCCGATTTGCTCAAAGTCGATCCATCGCACGCCTCTATAATAACTTTGACCGATCGGACGACAGTTTCGTTAGTATCGTTTAAGCCATATTTTTTGATGTTTTCTGATAATTCTTGTAAATCGTTATTTTTAATTAAATTCATCAATTTGTTTAATATAACCGGCGGTACAGAACCCAGGTTCTTTTTAACCGACTGCACACACAACACGAAGTGTTTGCCATTTTTTATAATCTGTTTTGGTGTTGCATTGTCTATGACGTTTGATAATAGTGTCAGTGTTGCCTGTAATAGGAAATTTAGTTTAAGAGATACAAATATATATGTACAAAATTAAAAAAAAAATATAGCGCGTGCTCAGTGAAATAAACTTTTTATGTGTGAAGAGATTAAAATGAATTAATATATGTTAATAATATTATCATTAGGATTTCCGTATGTTTGATACTAAACCCGTTTGGATGAAACTTTGCGTTCGGACATTTAAAATGTTTACAAAAACAAACTTTAATGCAAATATAAAAAAAAAAAATTAATATAACAAGCGAAACCTTCGGATTATTTTTTTTTTATTCACACCAGAGACTTTTTGATAAAAAAAAATATATATTTTTAAAAAAGGAACAAAATTCACACTAACGCCCTATATGAGGAACAGAGACAGACCTTATAGCTATTTGATAAATTTTCTTCTACAGGGACAACTATCAATTTTTAGAAACGACTAAATTCTACAGATTATTAAAATGAAAAAATCATGGTCACCTCAAAGTTTGCTTGAAAAAGAACTTCTGAGAAGACTGACAAAAACTCCAATGTAATATCCGCCCCCAGGCCGCCGCCCGTCCCGTCCGCGGCCCGGACGACCGCGCTCCTCATAGTTTCATCAAAATCGAGCCATCCCTTCATCGCCACACACGCCCTCAAGCCCGGCGCGACGCGCGCGAACAGATTGCCGTCCATCCTCTTCTCATTCAATACATTCCTCATAAAAGCAATAGTTTTATCAATTTTGATGCGGCACTTCGCTTCGTTTATAACGACAAACACATCCTCCATGAAGCTCTGCAATGACGTCTCGAATAAAAATATTTTATCCAGGAACAGACTCAACAACTTGTCTATGATGACGTTCGCGTCTTCCGCCTCCAACAGCTTCAGCACGAGTCCTGGCAGGAACCTCTCACACACAGCGTTTCTGTGCCTCAACAAATCCAGTATTCTCTCCAGCAGCTCCATGTACGCTTGATTGTCTGGGAAAGAAGGATCTAGGTCGTATGTGTGTTGCACTTCCGCGCAAAAACTACTGGACGGATATTGATGGAAATTTATCTAAATATAGTTCGCGTGTCAGAGAGATACATAGCATATAATATGTCCCTCCAGTCGGTGTGGTTCCAGCAGAATCGAACCAGAACGTGATACAGACGATAGATGGCGCTGATTTTTGAAGGAAAAAGTAGGGGAATAACCTTGTATATAATTAAGAGCATTAATCGCAGGTTCGATTCACGCAGAGCAAATATAGTTGATGGAAAATTACACATCAAATACTTTGTTAATAATATAAGGAGACTAGCATCACGCTAGATACAACGGATTGCATGCAACCCGCCACGCTTAGTAACGGCGTGGCGGGCGAGGCTCCAATCTGATCAATATTTAAAAGAAATCCTTGTCTATCACGCCGTTATATCGTTTCTCCTGGAGTCGGAGCCCACACTTAAATGTAAAACTGAAAACTATCTGTTCACAGTTTGTCGATTCACACTCGTACTAAGTGAACCAGATTACCTTCGCGTAATAGAATATAGTACCAACAGCACTCCAGTATGAAACGCATCACGCACACACACAAACATACACAAACACACACAAACATACATACAAACAAACACTCTCATGTATTTGCAATTTTATTAATCGCTAACTCATAGTGACATTTAAGACTTCCTCGGTAAATAAAACCAATATTTTCCGATTACTACGCTTAATTTTCGAAAACGTCTCGTCCGTCCGTGATCACGGTTGCGAAGTAACGAAACGTCGGTAGTGTGCGGTTTGAAGTGAGAAAAAAACGCGTAGTAAGTAACACAAAAACATTAGTTTAATTTACACCGACTGACACATTAGATCTTACTGAGATAACCACAGTACACATTAGCTTACAATTTCCTTCAACACGTATGAGCCTCTCGAGTACACGTTCCAATGTACTGGGATTTTTCTGTATCATCAGCTCCAGACCGTCCGTGAGGGTGCTCCGTGACGACGAAGACACCTCGTTTATGATATACTGAAACATCAGACAGACATACAGGTTGCATACACTACACCCTCTAGCGGAAGTCGGTTAAAATTGCATTAAATATTTAGTTAACATATAGACTAGTAATGAACTTATTGGATGATCGCTGGTTGGTCGTCTTTTGGATGGTTGGTTGGTCTACTGGTGGATGGTACGGTAGATTGGTTCACAGGTCCTAAATAAAAGTATTGTTCCGCAAAAAGGGATAATTTTATTTAATTTTCTACACACAAAATTATTATAAACAAAATTATTCCCTTGTTCAAACCTGTACGAGTTCATCCGAGTTGTTATCCAACATGCCGAGAGCGGTCACGACTCGAGCTGAGGCCTTGTGATGTGACAAACGGACACATACGCGGAGCAATACGCGGCTGAGGGACGGACCGGGGCAGGAGGACACTGGAAACATATATATAAATTTATAAACGAACATATATATATATATATATACAAAAGTGATAATTAATAGTACAGTTTCTAAGTACTTTTAAAGAAACCTTGGTTTCATCATCAAATCATAATCTGAAGTAAACAAGTATTTATATATAAATATAGTCTCTATATAATAGTCTGTAACAGCAAAATAACTATATTTCTAAGTGTTTTTCTGTCTGTTTGAATCAGTTTAATTATAACTTGTTTATAACGATCATATCAGACCTTACTCAACTTAGTTAACTTAAAAAAAAAATTAATAACTAACAGTTAGCGCACAGGATTGTCAGTAGAAGGTTCAAGGCGTCTCGATCGTCCCACAGCAAGGCGTTACAGAGCATACGGTTTAAATTTAACTGAAATAATATAAAAACGAACCGAGTAAATAACTTTCATATACGAGTTTCAACTAGCGACATCTAGTTAACGAACTCGACTAAAATATTCCCATTGGATTTTTTTTATAAGCGCCATCTAGCGTCAGTGACGCATGACTACATACTACACACAACTGTCAGGGAATTACGAGGTATCAAGGCATTTGCTATGTACCACATGTTATATTATTATATCAATTATAAGAAATAACTAGTATTCTTTATTAATACTAATAACAATAGTAAGATAAACGCCTTAATTCCATTCTACAAACTCCTTAGTGTTTTCTCCACACGGTACTCAAGGTTATAATTCGTCCGACAAATAAAAACGTTGACATTGGCAGAATACACCACGATTCCAGTGCGAATGAGGCCATAGTTTATTAAAAATAAAAAATTAAAAAAATGTTATATGAACTGTACTATTAGGAACTCGTTGAAAGAAATTCAGTAGTTTTTAATTAAAATGGTAACAAACATACACACATACGAACATTAGCGTTAGTGATATCAAAGTATTTCACATCTGAGATAATGTATAGAAAATGGGTCAAACCTTCACACCACCACCGTCGCACGGCAAGTCCACGGTGAGGTTAGATTTTAACTGTGATATGAGATAGTTAACTTCACAGTTATATTTTACCGGCTCTTCGAATTTACCTGAAATATACAAAAGTAATTATTAAATTTAGGGAAATTAAACAAAATCTATGTTGTCAAGACTTTGTTAAACACAAAACGGAGAGTATACGTATCTAGTTTTATAGAACTTGTTACACAGACTCACCAACAAACATCAATACATCTCTGTATAATATTCTATGATCCCTCTTGGTCCTGTCCGTCCGTCTTCTTATAATATTCAAATTATTTATAATCTGTAACATTCCATGATAATGATTACATATATACATACATGTGCAATTAGAAAATAACAACTAAATGTACACACACACATACATATGTCTTATAAACACACACACACACACATACATATGTCTTATAAACACACACATACATACATACGGATACTACAATTAATATGGGGACACATACTTATACAAAATAAACAGCCTCACTCACACACACACTCACACAGCAAGCGCACACACATAGAATAATGAAAGCTACCCTCACCTCAGCAAGTAAATAATCCTCGATACAATGATTCATTACAAACGAGTCCAGTGCATTTACAGCCTTACTTAAAATGGCCGCCTCAGTATCATTATCGGAGATAATTGTCTAAAATAAAATATTTAAACATTGAATTAAAGATAAACGTTCTCCAGGGTTGTCACATACATGTATATTACCCTCAGGGCTGTCAGTAATTCTGATTCTGGATATGTATGTTGGTCCATCAGCTCCAGAACTACTAAACTGCATTTCAATTTCACATCGTCTGTACATCGGCTTATTGAATTACTCTGAATAAGAAAAAAAGAAATATATACTTTAAATAATACCATTTGTATACAAATAGATTTTTTTTAAAAGGCAGTCTTTGTTCTTCTGACGTTAAAAGTTCCATCAAAATCGGTCCAGACCTACCAGAAAAGACTCGAACGAACTGATAATACAATTTTATATATATATATATATATATATATATATAATTCGTTGAGATTTGAACTCGATCACCTGTAAACTCCCGCTGAATGCTCCGAGCAGCGCAGTGGTGTGGGGACACGACTCGGGGAGGTGGCGGATCTTAAAAGGAACCGGCGGCAGCGACATGAGGAGAGGAACCAGGGAGCTCACGGGAGGCTGGAAATATATATACAGTAAGGACTTGAGAAATAACTTAAACATCAGTATTACATATTACAATGGCCATAGCCACCTGAGTAAGGTTATATGTTTTTGAGGATAAAATATACACAATACATGTATATATAAGCTACAAATTTGTTCTAGAACTTTCTCACCCCCTCCACCGACTGTTCCGGACCCTCCAGCGTCATATTAATGTAGTTTTCTATGATCTCAAACACAAAACGATTGTCCTCACTCATCAATATGTCGGTCCATACAGACAACTTCTTATCTTTCACAATTTCCGATATAATAAAAGTTATTGCGGCCTGGAAATAAAGAAAATAGGTTGATATAAGCAAAATTTGTACATCTATCGTTTGATAGGTGGTAGGGTGTAGCTTGCACAAGCCTTTTATTGCAAATGTCCGCTGTCAGCGGTTACCATCTACCACAAAATGGACCATCTCTGACAAAAAACACAGCGCTCACTTTAACAATATCCGTGTGTGAATCCATTAAGGCTTTGATGATGTCAGGTCGTTTGGTTTTTGGTATGGACTCGTATAGAACGATGGTGGCGTGGAGCAGACGGTGGACCGAGGATGTGTTTGTCTGTATACACCACGATATCTAGGAAACAAAAAAAAAGTTTCACATTAAGAATATTCCTTGAAAATTTACGATCCGGCGATGATTAAGTTGGCAGCATTGTTAATTGTTCCAAGCCCAAAACGCATCCCATCCCAGAAAGTTAAATTAAATCAAACGATGGATGATTCTGAGTCTGCACCGCTGGCACAGATGTAGGAATCACTTTATGGATATACCAGAAGTCTAAACCTCACTTAACTAGATTTTGTCCTGGAAAACCTGGAAGATCTCCAATCTCGCTAAGCACATTTTAATGTAATTATAAACGGATTTGTTTTTTGAAAATTGAAATTGCTGATTTTTTAGCCATGACATGGTCAAAGCGCTTTTTAAAAATAAATACTTGTTTATGCCCGCAACCTGGTCTGCCCAATTTGAAATTGGGTTCATTGATAATGTATTCTTAAACACAACAGATGTGTTCACCACCTAACAGTCACGTGACATGGTGCGGGAGACAACTCTAATTACGCAATTACCGAACTAAACATACAAAAGCTTTATCAAAACCGTTCCATTATTATTGTCGTGAGAAATCAACACACATCGCAACATTGGCATTTATAATATAAGCAGGATAGATCTTGAGATATATCTTAGGATCTTACTCCTTCACACAATTCATAGTCCACGTTTCCGTTCCTGAGCTGGAACTCCAATTCCTGTAGTTCAAGGCCGGGAGCTTCGTCCCCCAGGATACGGAACGCGGTGTACCTTTCCCGGTAATCCGCCGATGTGACGTATTGCTTCACTTCCTGCAGGACCTCCTGGAATGAGGATTTGGGGATTGCATCATGATTAAAGAGCTAAAACCGTCGATTTAGATCACGCTCCTTATTGGTTCTTGGGTGAAAGATAATGTTTCGATCAAAATTATCACCGAAATCGCTTCAGTAGTTTTTTGCAACACTATTTAAGAACATTATTTCATTAGTTCCTAACGAGATCTCGTTAGTGGAGAACTATTTTATTCGTCGAACTATTTACGTCAAACTTCGCACAGGAACTTCACTAACATCGGTACAGTATTTTTTGCGGTACTTACTAACAAAGCACAAAAACCTTTGCTCTTATATATGAAGTGGCGTGAAACACATGTTTAGTTGATTTTGAGACTTAAAACCTTTTTGATATTTTTACAAATTTTGAAATAAGTAAATAGTTTTGATATTATTGTACGACTCTTTAAATGAATATCGGAAATTTATTATTAAGAATTTAAAAAAAAATTCCCCATGTATAACAGGTACATGATGAACATCCTGTATACATAACCTACTCTAACCATAATAAGCCTTAAGTTTGTCGCCGTAACGCTCACTTCACCTTATCACAGACTTTATAGACCGCTGCCAGCGCGTCGCTCGCCCGCAACTTCCACAGGTGGGCACGCGTGCGAGAGTCGCGGGTTAGGCACGTGAAGAATAGACCGGCGTGGTGGGTCAGAATCTCGATGCACACTAATAATGATGAGTTATAGTGGTTAAATTAGAATTAACTTGCTTTAATGTAGTAAATAAATGAGAAGTTAACATTTTAGAAACGAATCTACAAATATATTTTCAGTTTTATATACATTATTCAGTTTATTATGTGATATTGATGTTTGTAATATTAGTTCTTATAAATAGATAATAGAGGGCATCACTAGTATCTCACAGATGTTCTTACTTACCATCAGTTTGCAACGACGGACCGAGTAGTTTACAGTATTTCATTCATGAATTACAAACACTATTAACCTACGTAGATGAACGACAAACTACAGACTGTTTGTATAAAACTACTGATATTACAAATTATGGTACAAAAATTATAAGCAAACAAGTTAAGCAAGAAAATGCTAGACAGATTTTGATGAAACATTACGGTGATGTAGCTGAGACATCAGAATAAAACATGGGCTATAAAATATAATCTATAAAAATTGTATGCACAAATTATTTGCAGTCATTAGATACGAACGATTAATATCGCTGTTTGTTGGTAAATATATTTTATACTAGCTTTTGCCGACGACTTCGTCAACGTCGCAAGTTTGCTCTGCTTAGAAGAGGAACAGATACGTAAACTAACCCGCAATATCAATATATCTATGCCACGTTACTGCACTAATGTGAAGTTTCATTAAAATCCGTTTAAGAACAGCTCAAAAACCCCAGAAATTATTTCTCATTTACAGAATTAGTGGAGATTTTAACACATTATATGACACTGAAACCAATTCGGAAGACCAAAAACTAAAGATATCTCATGTGACCTGATTGACAGCTTTCAAAGTGTCTCACTAGCTGGTCGTAGAACCTGATCAATTCCCCCGAAGGCAGATCCTCGCCAAAGTTCTTGAACAAGCGCAGGATAGCTTGCAGCACCGCCTTCATAACAGTCCCCTGGAATATATTAAATTGTATAAAATATTCTGCAAGTATTTTACCAATGTCAAAAAAAAGAGGTTTTAATCTAAACAATATTAACTTAAGAATGTGATCATGAAATATATATATATATATATATGATAATATTTAAATTGCTATATTAAAATTATGTGATTTTTTCCGAGTTATAAGTACTTTCTAGGAGTATTCAGACACCACTGACAGACGGTGAGGGAGAACATCGTGAGGAAACCTGGTCTTATAATTTCAAACTATAAGATTGAAATCGCCAATCCGCCTTGAGCGAGCTTGGTGATTAATGCTCTAACCTTCTCCATGTGAAGAGGTCTTTGCTCAGCAGTGGGCTCCGATAAGCTGAGGATGATGAAGGTATTGAATACATTCCTATAGCATTTTTAAATGTATTTTGTATGTTTGTTTACACATTTCTCCGTAACTAATAGTATTATATAACTTTTTCACATTAAATGTTCTATATTTTGAGAACTACACATATATTTAAACAGTATTATAAATAACTTAACTAACATCATAATATCAATTAAAGTTAAAAATCTTGTTAACTCTTGCACAGAAAAACTACTGAATTTTTTTCGATGAAACTTCCTAGCAATACATTTCATATTAAAATAACATCGCAGATAAAATCCCTTCATGACATAATTCTAGCGCGATCACATCACAAGCGTACGTAGTAACGCGACACAGACGATAGATGGCGCTGAGTGTTTGTTAAATTACACAAGTGTTGCACACACAACTCATTTCCAAAATAAAAGCAAACGAAGACACTAGCAAACGCTGGTATATATTAAGTACATATTATGTTTCGTTCATATAGAGACGAAACTTCTCATCATTCCATGGATTCACCGTGCTGGTGCCAGGTCCATCGTTGCAGGGAGAGGGGTTTCAACAGTGTCTGGGGACTTGCGACCCAGGTGTAGGTTTAAGGGATATATATATATATATATATATATATACATTTACTTACTGAATATTTATTTGAGTCCAGTATGTTGAGCAAGACTCTCCAGATGTTGTCCACGTCCTCCGACACCACGTGTGGGTGAAACTCACATATAACACCTGGAAGTGTATAAAATAAAACTTACAACACTAGTTTCTACCACCGGCTCCACCTTTTCAGGGATTTACGGGTTAAAAAGTGTTCAATGGTATTTTTTATCATTATAACTCTATTTATACCTAATTTGATGTAGTGTGATTGACCAACAAACACACATAAGCTTATGTATTAACTATACATATATTAAAACAAACAAACAAACAGTAAATCTGACTCCAATCTTAGAAAAAATAAGCTGAGACTACATTTTCTCTTGCACAGTAACTTTTTATCGTTAAGAAAATTAAATGTCTCAAAAACATCTGTTATCAGCTAGTAAATATCCCATCAAAATCAGGCTGATTCCAGATATTATCCAGAAAAAACAGACAAACATATTATTGTACATATGCATTTAGTTTAATATTATAGATAATTTAAAATATATATTTATTTATACAGGTTATAAATTAAATTTATTTTATTTGGCATTACAATATAATACCTATCAGACACAGCAGCGGCGTCATACACACTCCCTGCTGCAGAGCGGCGACATGTTTATAATAATGTCTAGCTCCACAAACAGATCTCCGAGCCACTTGTGTGAGACAAGCCAGAGCATTGTGGCGTTGCGTCGTCGGATATGGAAGAAGGCATAGCTGATGAAAAAATTAATTGATTAATTATTTGTTATGTGGCAGAATAATTGCAAATAACAGCCTACAAAAACAAGGGGACATATGATTCAAGTATTTTGACAGTCTACTGTTCTATATTCAAATTTAAATATAACTTGTTAATAAAAATATGTTGAAATTAAATAAATAGAGTTGTTTTTGTTATTTTGAAAATATTAAAAAAAAAATCACATACTTTACAAAGCATATAATGCTCGGGCTACAATGAAAAACTGTTTCATATATTTAAAAATAGAACAAGTGTAAAACACCCTTATATGCTTTTTTTATGTCAATAATACCTGTACAATATCTTCATAGTATTTTTCAATATTATCGTATTTAACTATAGCATCGTCTAATAGTTTTAAAGCATCCATTGTGCTTTTAGTGTACTCTTCATCTGACCATCGCTTAGACACCACCTCCAGCAAGTTTACGGGATTAAGAAAGAGTGTTGAGAATATCCATTCTATAAAAATTATTTAAATTAGAATTTTTTAGTACATTTATTGCATAAAAAATAATTTTATAAGCTTCATTTGGATAGCTCCCATTTTAATGTCCTAGTGGAGTTTCATAAAATTAATTAAATTTAAAGAAAAACTTTTAGGAATCATATTATTTTTATTATACTTGAATATGCCCAATTTATTTACGTGTACATAATGTTTTTTTAAATTTTGACAAGGCCTAATGTTTAAGTATTAAGACATATTATTTATACCTGATTCGAATGGGGCCAAATCTTCGTCCAAAGCAACTTTCGCACTTTTTAATGCCAGACGAAACTTGTTACAATCACTATTTATTTCGTAGTGATCTATAAACTTTTCCCATTCCTCCATGATTTGCACTTGTAATATGATTTGCTAAATTATTAATAAACGGATCTTATTTTTGTAAAAACTTTCAATGTAGGTAGTTTGTCAAAAAGAAACTTGTCACAACATGTTCAAAAGTGATTGAAAATTCAAAGACATAACATGTAACGTTATGTTATTTATTTATTACACAAATAAAATAATTTAACGGTTGCTGTCGACAACTATAAAATTTAATACTTACTTAAAGTATTAACAATTTACTTAAAACGAGACAGGTAAGTAAATTTTCTAAAACTCTGTAAAGTTATAAACTATATATTAATTTCATATAAAAAGTTAAAGGTGTTGTATAAGAATATTCTTAACATTAGATTTTTTATTTAACATTTAACTTAAAATCTCATATCTATTATATTAATTTCGTATAAATTACTATTGGAAACAGAATCTTATTAGCTCAAAGATTAAATATTAGACCCGTTATTCTTGCATCATTGACAATGTCACTGTCAAAGTCTACTTGCACAACAATAGTGATTCGTTTTACAGTGACGATACACAAAAAATAATTAATTCGTTGTAATTAATAAACTTTAAACATACATTGAAATAAATTATCCAAGCTGGCATCTAGAAGAGTGTTCCTGATAGGTTTTCATAGCTTTTCACCGACTTTAACGTATCGAGCGGGCTCCAATAGGTTAGAATCTGCTTTTTGTATTGATTGGGTTTGCTGCTGTTGTGATTAGTATCGTAATAGTGCTTGTTAGTACAAGGTAAGTATTGACCATATTGGTAAATTGTTCTATATAAACCATTAAAGAACGTGAAGCAATGAATCACTTCTTGTTAATTTTTGACAAAATTATTACTTTAAACTGTCACAGCATAATAAATAAAATAGGATGTGAGTATGTTTTATAAAAAATACATGCAGTAATATGTTATAAAAAGTTTTATCACATTTTAATGGTAATATTTTTACCTTATCATTTTTTTTTTTTAATTTTCGGTTTTAATCATCAAAGTTAGTAGATAATTTTACGAAATAAGTCCCTTTCGAAATATGCTGCATAGTGTTATTGCATGAATAACATGCATGGTTTTTCTTCAAATAGTTTTTTGTCATAAAACTAATTGATATTAAGATTAATGAGATCTAAGATTTTGGCGAGTTTTATTCATTTAAATGAAACTAGTATTATTCAGATATACTACACGGATTTTATCATTTAAAAACTACATAATCCCGACATTTCGGTTACTTTGCAGCAACCCCGTCTGCCCGTGATCACAGTTGCCGCAAAGTAACCACAACATCGGGATTATGTCGTTTTTAAATAATAAAATCCGCGTAGTATATCCTAATAACACTAGTTTCATTTAAATGATATTGAGATTGTTTTGTATTAAAAAGTTATATTTCTTTTATCATGTTTATAAAACTATAATCATCTCAATCATTCTGTAAATCCTTGGCATCAAAAAAAAATATAATAAGCCATGAAAAATTTGACACCAAATAGTTTTTATAGCATAGAGAAAGCTTGGTAATTTTTTTTTTTTTTATCTATGCTAATTAGGCTATTGTACTCAAATTTTTATTGATAATATAATGAACATTATATTTCCACAATCAAATTTGTGGAATTATTATGCTGCGGTTGGTACACTGTTTAATTTTTATTAAATGTAGTTTTAGCGTTCAGCTTACATAATATACAGCCAGTATCCTCATGTTTTACAGATTTAATAAAAAAAATAATATTTAGAAATTTAAATTGATTGCATTAATTTAGATATAAAAATATTTGCTAAAATAATGAAGTGTCTTTTTTTAAATATAGCTACATATACAGCCAGCGACGTTCTCACTCAATGACGGTGCCACAGTACGCGCCGCGGTCCCCGGGCCGGGCTCCGAGCCCTGTGGAGCTTCGCCCCGGCGGTGGCAGTGACTCACCCTCTAACATAATCAAAAGATATGACAACATCATTAAAAGTCCCGAAGATAAAAGAGACTACAGGTCAGACATTCGTTAATAAGTGACTCGATAACAAAGACATTGAAATTTCTCGAACCTAAAAAATTTTTTTTAGTCAACCTCAAGGCAATTAGCATATATAGTTAATTTAATATTGATAGCAGGAAACTATTTGCGAAATTCTAACAAATTATTTCATTTTTCCGACTCAAGGTATATCAGTCCATTGCCCTTTCTCTGTCTGATATAATTTTGTACAATTTTTTGACATGTCCACACCGCGAACTGTTTCAGCACGTAATATTTCTAATAAAACCAGCTCTCTAATATATTACCGAATAAATATCGTAGTTGGATCTAACATTTTCTCGATCTTTATTCATTTAAATCAAACTAATATTTTTCGTATAAACTACGCGTGATTTGTTTTTGTAAAAAACTACATACTCCCGAAATTTCGGTTACTTTTCGGCAGGCGTGATCACGGGCAGGCGAGGTGTGTCTCTCAGTTGGTCCTGTTAGTTTATAAGAAAAATATTAGTTTCATTTAAATATCGTAGTTACTACCAGTGTCAATATAATGTTTTCATTAACAATGCCTCAACTAAAGTGCTCTTCGCAAATGTCGCCATCTTTTCAAATCGTATCACAGACCTGATCATAGTAATTATAAGACAAGTACAATGTTAATGAACGAAAAAGTCTCAAGTAAATTTTTAACTGAACTAGGTTTTAGCAACGCTTTTGATATTATTAACCATGTAATTCTTCTTTGTCTTTTCTTACCTAATACTATATTTCAATCAGAGCCACAAGAGTTTTAAATATACGTTATTTGATAATGAAAATATGATCAGACGAATTATGATATTTGTCGTCAATAGATATAAGGGGGAGGAGGTTACTTTGCAGCAACCGTGATCACGGGCAGACGAGGTGTGAATGTCTGTCAGTTGGTCCTTGTTATTTATCATATACAGACATTCACATCTTGTCTGCCCGTGATCACGGTTGCTGCTAAGTAACCGAAACGTCGGGATTATGTAGTTTTTAAATAATAAAATCCGCGTAGTAAATCCGAATAATACTAGTTTCATTTAAATCTCCTGTCATTTCTCTGTAACAAAATTGAAATCTTGTAACGAATACTTCATTGCAGAGGTCTCAAGCTCTCTAACCACCTTAAAGTGTTGCTCGTGAGCGACCCGACCACGGACAAGTCGGCCGCGGCGTTAGATGTCAATGTTGGTGAGTAAATTTGGACATGTTGAGATTAAAAAACGTATTCTCTTCAAAAAGTCCTGACTGCCCATAACCTTATGCAAAATCTTCATCCGTCACAACCCTACGATCATGAAAGACGTCCAGCATCTGTGTAAAAATATACATACATAATATCAATTAAATCGAGGCTACAAGGTAATTTATTTGACAAAAATATTTGGTCACCTTTTTGCGAGCTTATAACAGACTAAGGAGCAGATTAGAGTTAATGACAAACATTCTCAGGTTATTTGAGTGACCCGGACGAGGTGCCCGGACTCGCTCATTTCTGTGAACACATGCTGTTCCTGGGCACACAGAAATATCCAGAGGTCTGTATGAAGAAAAAACATATTTTAATAGTAATATAGTAATAATTCGATGTTATATTGTACTTCAAGTTATTTTTTATGGCAATACTCAAATGACAGTTTGTTGAAATTTTTTCATTAATGTTTATAAAACTCAGTATTTTAGAAAACAGTTTAAAACGTTTCAATTTCCGCTTTTGTACGTATACATAGCCTTCCTTCCTTTGGCAGAATTCTCTGAACCCATGTTTTTTCAAAATGTAAAACTACCCTCAAATTATATATATACAAATTTTTTTGTCTGTCAAGGAAAATGAGTATAACAAGTTCCTCTCTGAACACGGGGGCTCCTCAAACGCCTCTACTTCATCAGACCACACCACTTACTACTTCGACGTGTTGCCGCAACACCTCGGCAGGGCTCTGGACATGTAAGATAACAAAAACACACGCACGCACGCACGCACGCACACACGCACGCACACACATAATAAAGTGACTGCAAACACAAACGTGGTCATTCTTAACCCGATAAGAAATTTTTACAGTTACAAATTTCTCATCAATTTACCAGTTTCTTGTCCTATGATGGAATATTTGTTATGTTGGAGATCCTGTTAATTTTTATATGTACAAGCATTTCCTGCGGGTTCGTCCGCGTGGATCGCGATTGAGTTAGTGAGATAGTGTGTCAAAACACTACTTACATACCAACAGACAGCGACATCTGCATCACGTGTCACGTAACTTCATGCACAATACAACTGTTGTGCCTTAATTTTGCAAAAACTACGTGGAAATATGTGTGATTGTAATGTATACAATCGAAACAACTCATAGGTACAAATATGAATTCTTGAGTTACTTGAAAATTAAGTCGACAGAAAGAGTCAACACCTGGGACTTCTAAAAGATCTCGTCCCAATCACTTCTACAATTCATCTATCTCTCTACAAAACTCGCTAGAATTATCTTCCTATATATAACGTATCGCTAAATAAGTGCCATAATGTACTCCTCGTATGAAAACAGTAAATATATTTTCTAAACACTTTGCTTCATACTGCTTACTTTTTACGAAACACGTAGATATGAATGTACACTAATATAAGACCCGTGTCGTCCCCACCACCAGTTTCGCTCAGTTCTTCATCTCGCCGCTCTTCACGGAGGGCGCCACCGGTCGCGAACTCTCCGCCGTGAACTCGGAACACGAGAAGAACACCTCCTCGGACACGTGGCGCCTCGACCAGCTCAATAAGAGCACAGCGGATGACAATCACCCCTACCACAAGTTTGGCACCGGTTTGTCCTACGTTCATAGCTACGAAATAACAACTATCTATCCTTACTGTACTATATAATTAATTTATTATTTCATGTTCAATAGCAGAATATAAACGCCATTACTTCTAACATTCAGTGACGTCACACACATGGAGGATGTTCACGGGTCGGTGTATGTGTGTGTTAGTCGCGGTAGTGTGTGTGATGTTTAACATTCAGTGACGTCACACACATTGAGGATGTCCACGGGTCGGTGTATATGTGTGTGTGAGTCGCGGTAGTGTGTGTGATGTTTAACATTCAGTGACGTCACACACATTGAGGATGTCCACGGGTCGGTGTATGTGTGTGTTAGTCGCGGTAGTGTGTGTGATGTTTAACATTCAGTGACGTCACACACATTGAGGATGTCCACGGGTCGGTGTATATGTGTGTGTGAGTCGCGGTAGTGTGTGTGATGTTTAACATTCAGTGACGTCACACACATTGAGGATGTTCACGGGTCGGTGTATGTGTGTGTTAGTCGCGGTAGTGTGTGTGATGTTTAACATTCAGTGACGTCACACACATTGAGGATGTCCACGGGTCGGTGTATATGTGTGTGTGAGTCGCGGTAGTGTGTGTGATGTTTAACATTCAGTGACGTCACACACATTGAGGATGTCCACGGGTCGGTGTATGTGTGTGTTAGTCGCGGTAGTGTGTGTGATGTTTAACATTCAGTGACGTCACACACATTGAGGATGTCCACGGGTCGGTGTATATGTGTGTGTGAGTCGCGGTAGTGTGTGTGATGTTTAACATTCAGTGACGTCACACACATTGAGGATGTCCACGGGTCGGTGTATATGTGTGTGTGAGTCGCGGTAGTGTGTGTGATGTTTAACATTCAGTGACGTCACACACATTGAGGATGTCCACGGGTCGGTGTATATGTGTGTGTGAGTCGCGGTAGTGTGTGTGATGTTTAACATTCAGTGACGTCACACACATTGAGGATGTCCACGGGTCGGTGTATGTGTGTGTTAGTCGCGGTAGTGTGTGTGATGTTTAACATTCAGTGACGTCACACACATTGAGGATGTCCACGGGTCGGTGTATATGTGTGTGTGAGTCGCGGTAGTGTGTGTGATGTTTAACATTCAGTGACGTCACACACATTGAGGATGTCCACGGGTCGGTGTATATGTGTGTGTGAGTCGCGGTAGTGTGTGTGATGTTTAACATTCAGTGACGTCACACACATTGAGGATGTCCACGGGTCGGTGTATATGTGTGTGTGAGTCGCGGTAGTGTGTGTGATGTTTAACATTCAGTGACGTCACACACATTGAGGAATGTCCACGGGTCGGTGTATATGTGTGTGTGAGTCGCGGTAGTGTGTGTGATGTTTAACATTCAGTGACGTCACACACATTGAGGAATGTCCACGGGTCGGTGTATATGTGTGTGTGAGTCGCGGTAGTGTGTGTGATGTTTAACATTCAGTGACGTCACACACATTGAGGATGTTCACGGGTCGGTGTATATGTGTGTGTGAGTCGCGGTAGTGTGTGTGATGTTTACTTTATATAGTTCAATATATTTCTCATACATTTTATATGAAACACATCTCAGTACACGTCTTCATATAAACTATGACCGTGTTGAATACCACATTCATAAATTAAAAATATCTTAAATAAAGTAATAAGAGAATGATACCTATAGTACATTATTTGCAAGTTATTTCTTTAAATAAACATTTGTCGAACGTGAATTCTAAACAGACGAGCGAATTCTCGGGCTCTGTCACCATTTTTGTATTTAACGAAGTAATACAAGGTATTATTTAATCTGTGTAAATGTCCAAAACCGTCGGTAATAATAATAATAAAAAAAAATTACACAAGACATTTGTAAAGATATTTTTATGTAAAAATTATCATTTCATAGAAAATTTCGAACCGATTTTCACGATGCCAACATTATTTCCAGGTAACCGCGACACGTTAGAGAGGATACCGAGGGAGAGGGGCATCGACGTGAGGCAGGAACTGCTGAAGTTCCACCAGAAGTGGTACTCCGCTAATATCATGACCCTGATCGTTGTGGGGAAAGGTGTGTATGGAACAATGATACTGACACACACACATGCACACGTTAACGCCCACACATATGCTCATACACGCCCACACACACACACACTCATAACTAATATTCCTGAATATGCTCCTCAATATCTTTTTCCACAGAAAGCCTGGATGATCTAGAAGGTATTGTTGTGAAACTTTTCTCCGAAGTGGAGGACCGGGGCGTGACCGCGCCCACCTGGCCGGAGCACCCCTTCCCCCCGCACCTGAGGAAGAAGAGAGCGTACTGTTGCCCCGTTAAGGATCTAAGGTCGCTGTCCATAGACTTCCCCATACCGGATACGAGGAAACACTACAAGAGTGGAGTGAGTCACCATGAGTTTTCGAGTTTTTCTGTTGTACTGTTTTTCATTGATATATAAAACCTATTTTATTGTTGCTAAATAAGATGAACCCTCTAAATCTACTAACGTTTCCTAACATTTAATGTCAATATGGAATTAAAACTGACTAATGTATTTTTTTGTTTTTGGAGTCCTCAACAAATATTGCTTTTACTACGTCCATATAAGATTCTCGTCTAACCGTTCAGAATTATTAACGTCTCACAAAACAACTTGAATATTTTAGAGCTTACCCCAACATGCCGCTCCGATGCGTGGTGGGTTATTTATTTACAGATATACCAAATATAATATAAATATACAGTATAGATTTTCCAATTACAAATGTTTCCAACACCTGCATCGATTTTGCAAGGTGTTTTTCTTTTCTGATAACACCTGGACAGACTTTTCCATCTGGGTGTCACACCTTGACTGTCCCACAGAAGTTTACATCGATAATGACATCTAAGACTTTCGAGGGTAGTCATTTAAATGACTCTAATATTTTTCGGGTTACTACGCGTACGTTACTTTGCAGCAACCGTGATCACGAAACGTCGGGAGTATGTCGTTTTTAAGCTGACGAAATACTCGTAGTAATCCGAAAAAATATTAGTTTCATTAAGTTTACATTGATCCCTGACACTCCGAACAGCCGTCTACCTAGGAGTCTATTTGACTGATTAAATATTGTCTTCTGTATCAGCCGGGCCATTATTTATCACATCTTCTGGGACACGAGGGTCCCGGCAGCTTGTTGGCAGCTCTCAAACACCGAGGCTGGTGCAACAGGTGAGGATAAGTCTGGAAGACTTGGATCTTGAATAATTTGAGAAAAAAAATCAAACCTTCATACTAATTTATTACTTCTTAGCCTGGTGGGTGGAACACGTATTGGAGCTCGTGGGTTCGGCTTCTTCGGAGTGCAGGTGGACCTGACTGAGGAGGGGGTGAAGCATATCGATGAGATCGTTGAGCTGGTCTTCCAGGTGAGTAGCTGTTCCAGGTGATGTTAAGTGGGGTGTTGGTTTGTGGTTATGTGACCTGCATTGACGTCATTGGCATATTGCTTATGTGATAGACAGTAACTTGGCTTCATTTAATTTAGAAGTGTCATTAATTTTTATTGATATAAATAATATATATATATAGACCCATTAAAAATGAGAAATAGATTTCGATACTGTCAGCTGTTATCTGTTATTCAAATGATCTCCATCCTCAGTACATCAGTATGTTACGCGAGTCCGGAACCCAGCGCTGGGTGTGGGAAGAGCAGCGAGATCTGATGGCTTTGGAGTTCCGCTTCAAAGACGCGCAGGACCCTCGAACGATGGCGGCGGGTCACGTGCACCTGCTGCAGGAGTTCCCTATGGAGGACGTGCTGTCCGCGTACTACCTCATGACGGACTGGCGCCCGGACCTCGTGGACGAAATGCTGAAGATGCTGACGCCGGAGAACGTGCGTGTGGGCGTGGTCGCCAAGTTAGTATGGCTCGTTAACACTATGAACCCCCTGTATAATACAGGCAATGAAGCAGATTATTGTGTTCAAATCAATCCACAAATGTTAGAAACAACAGTTAGTTCGCCCAAACAAGGTATAATATATATTTAATGACCTGCAGATGTTTCGAGAAGAAATGCACTCAGATTGAGCCGTGGTACGGAACCAAATATCTCCAGGAAGATATTGAAGAGAGTCTGCTGAAGGTTAGTTTTAAATGTACCTTCCTTCATCACACCCACACACACACACACGCACACACACACTTACTCACTCACTCACAAAACTCTAATAATTTTCCAAGTACAACCCAACATCTTTCTAATAATAACTCCTAACCAGCGTTGGGAGTCCGCCCAGCCGACTTCCGAGCTCCACCTTCCGCCGCCGAACGAGTTCATCCCCACCAACCTGGCCCTGGAGACCTCGCCCGACCCCACCAAGGACGGCATCGCACCGGTTATAATCAAGGTAATGTTGGAATGAAAACAGGAAGGGCAGAAATGATTTCTCTCTCCCCTGCTCTCTCTTCAATCCCCCCTCTAACCAGAAGCGTTAAACGTTTAACGCAACCTTGTTGAAAGTGGCGTAAGAAGTTTAACTTCAAAAACTTTTTTAGGACATGGGTTCCGTTTTCTCTCCCTAATATTTCGTTTCGAAGGTTAGGTAGAGAGGAGCTTGGACGATGGAAGTGAGTGTAACGTGCTATAGATAGGGCCTTAAACCTACACCTGGGTCGCAAGTCCCGGGCACTGTTGAAGCTCCTCTCCCTGAACCCGGCGCCCGTACGGTGAATCCATGGAATGCTAAAAGGCTTCGTCTCATTGGTGTTCCCATTTAATATTTTTTTATAAAAACCACCTCATATAACTGGTCTATCGAACAAAAAATCTTTGCCGAGATCATCTCCGTGGGTCAGTGACCTGAATCGCCAGTATAGATTTGTTCGTTTCCTTGTATTTATAATATAAACAATAATGTATGTCTATGGCACGTCTCTGTGTTCAGGACACGCCGCTGATGAGACTCTGGTACAAGCGGGACGGTGAGTTCCAGCTGCCAAAGTCATTCGTCACTTTGGATCTCGTGAGGTGAGGCTTTTTACTGTGTTTTAGACATTACATGAAAACACATACATACATACATACTAAAAAAACAACACCCGCACTTAAACATAGGTCTGTACTACTTTAACTCTACGTCTCTCCCTGACACGCGATGGACCCAGCAGCCGCACGGTGAATCTGTAGAATGCTAAGAAGTTTCGTCTTAAAAAATTTCCGACAAACGATACGAAAAAAAACTCTAAAACTACCCTATTTTCCTGTCCATTTAATTTTACACCTACCCTCCGTTGGATTTCAGCCCGCTCGCGTACTCGGACCCTGTCTGCTGCAACCTAACGTCAATATGGGTTCTGTTACTGCGGGACAGTTTGCAGCAGTTCGCTTACTCTGCAGAACTCGCAGGTCTGAGGTGGAGCGTGGGCAACGCTAAATATGGACTCAGTGTTAGTTGTAATCATTGTATTAATTTTCAATAGCACTTTAAATAGAAAATGTACGATGTCTTTGATGGTGTACGCCTACACGCCTGGAATCTGCAACCTCTGGAATGTCGCGTTCCAGGTGACTGCTCACTTGAAAACTTCCTATATATATATATAATAATATACTTGTAAATAAATTTTCAAAGATTTCTAAGTTTTCAGTTGAAAATTACTTAATGTAGTGGAACGTTAGTTGTAAAATATCTATGTTATTTTTTAGATTATATTCTACATAACCTTGATACGAATTTTAGTATTGACTAAAGAAGATATTCTAAATCCACTGGCTGACCCTCAAAGGGCTGATTCAAGCCTCCAGTATCAAGCGTTCCTAATGTTACTCGATCCCTACAACAAATGTATTATATTTGCATAATAATAACCAAAAATACATAATAATAATTAAAGATTTCCATACAAATATTATAATTTAGATAGCGATAGACGGCTATGATGAGAAGCAGCACGTGTTGCTGGAGAAGATCATGGAACACCTGGTGAACTTCCACGTGGACCCCGCGAGGTTCAAGGTCATGAAAGAGAGTCACATAAGAGCCATCAGGAACTTCGAGGCTGAACAACCATATCAGGTTAGCTGATAGGTATACGTTATGTGACGTAGGGGCCTATGATATATGTGTGTGTGTCTGTGTGTAAAAGTCGTGGTGGCCTAGAGGTTAAAGGCATGCCTCGTGCATGAGGGCGCGGGTTCGAAACCTGGCAAGTACCAATGTGACTTTCCGAGTCATATGTACTTTATAAGAGTATTTAGACACCATTGACGGACGGTGAAGGAAAACATCGTGAGGAAACCTGGACATATAATTTCAAATATAAGTGTGATATCGCCAATCCGCCTTGAGCGAGCGTGGTGATTAATGCTCTAACCTTCTCCATAAGAAGAGGCCTCTGCTCAGCAGCGGGCTCTGGAAACTGAGAGACCCATCCCAATAATAATAAAATGGTGACTGTATTCGTATATTGAAAGATTTAAAAAATCTCAATGAAATTATTTCAGCACGCCGTCTACCAGCAGGCCATGTGTCTCTCCGACTTAGTGTGGACGAGGTGTCAGTTACTGGAAGCAGCACACAGTAAGTGGACATGTAGCCAGCGAAACAAGATAAAGAATGTATACAAACATTACAAATACCACAGATTAGTTGAACCGATTTGATAGTGAGAATGATTTAGTTCCCAACAGATAAACATTTTTAGTACAAGAATATTATTAGCGGCTATATCTCATGTATGTATGTCCGTCCCACAGGCTTAACACCGGAACAGTTAACCGAGTTCACCATGCTGCTGATGAGGCGTGTCCACGTCGAGGGCCTCATGTTCGGGAACCTGACGAGGGAGCGAGCCCTGGAGGTCGCGGACAGTATAGAAGACAAGTACGGTGCTAATTATTAGGAAGAATAGCTATACTAACTAATACACCCGTCACCCTCGGGACAGCAGGAAGAAATGCTCTTTAGTGTTTTAAAGCAGAACTAAGTTATTCAAAGGTTATGCAAATGTCACGTAATAGATGTAGGCGTGGCTCAAATATAAGGTTGTAATACAAATAGCTGGATCTCTTTCCCTCTCGATTTTGCTCTCTTTCTTTTGATCTCTTTGATATAAAATTTGTTAAGAAACGCGCAGCATCCCAAAAAAATTGGTTCCATATAAATTAGTACACGCGAAATATTAGATAGCATCTCGCTTGAGTGAGGTTTGTCGAGTAATAGGATAAAATAGTTACGTCGTTTTGAAAATCGGTCGACACTATTACGGCTGCACCGATATCAACCAACCAGCTAAGAACCACCGCAACAAACCTGACTATCAAATGATAAAAACCACATCGAAATCGATCTATCAGTTCGAGAACTACGACGCCACAAACACACACACAGACTACATCAAACGCTTCATTAAAAACCACAGACGACATTTTTACTACAAAAAAACTATATCCCAGTTAGATAGGATCACAGTTAAGAAAAATTTTGGAAATAAGTAAAAATTAACGTTGATTTGGTCCAAAGGGCACGTAAAAATTTGTCCCGTGAAGAGGAAAAACCGTTTTTTAATATCAGTATGTCACGTTCCAGATTACCGAAGGACGCGACGCCGCTGCTGGCCCAGCAACTGTTATTGTACAGAGAAATCGAAATCGAAAAAGGTATATTGAGATATATATATTCTTGCTATACAGCGCTCAGGACCGCGAGCAAACCCTGGCTGTATCACACTGCGTCGGATATCTAACCTATTAATATAAGATAATCTTTTATAATAACTTTCTTCATATAAATATTCACAGGTGTATAGTCTGTTGTTGAATCAAATTATACTTTTTTAACTCCAAACTCATTAGCCAGTTTACGTAGACCCATTATCATATATAAAACATAATTTAGTATGTATATATATGTGTGTGTGTGTGTGTGTGTGTGTGTGTGTGTGTGTGTGTGTGTGTGTGTTTTATACCATGCCATTCGTTATACTTCCCCAGGCTCGTGGTTTCTCCGCGAGATCGAGAACAGTGTTCACAAGTCGTCGTGCGCGTCCGTGTACTACGCGTGCGGCGTGCGGCGGGTCAGGCAGAACGTTGTTCTGGAGCTGCTGGCCCAGGCTCTGAGCGAACCCTGCTTCCATGTGCTGAGGACACAGGTACGACTCGCGGGAGATGCACTAAATAGCATATATATGTATATATATATATGTTAGAAATTAATATAGGCAGTACTTCCACCTCTACACTCATTGCTTCAGAACTTGGACCACAGTCTTGTAACATTCAAGGGTTATATTATATTAAGTGAGGTTAAGTTACAAGAGCATGCAGAGGGCGCTAGTTTCCTATTATAAGAATTTCCAATTATTAACAATATATATATATATGTGTGTGTGTCTGTTTGTTACAGGAACAGTTGGGTTACATAGTGTTTAGTGGTATCCGCCGCTCTAACGGGGTCCAAGGTCTGCGTGTGATCGTTCAGAGCGACCGACATCCGGCGTACTTGGAAGACAGGATTGAAAATTTCATACGGAGGTCGCAGGTTCGAATCTAGCTTGTACTAACCAGCGATATAACGACTTGTTCAAGTAATGATGACAGAAGTATAGAGTCTAATGTAACAATTCCCCTGTTAACTATGAAAAAGTTTAGTCAGGCTATTTACAACAATTCATATATGTAAATAAAATCGTGCACATAGCCTTACACACACACACACTAAAATTGTTTAACTATATAAAGTCCATCTATCCCGACGGCTACTCCGAGACTGGATGCTCTCATCTACACCAACCCTTATATACCTTCTAGCAATGTCACGTCACCGATGACGTCACATAAGCCACGCCCCCATTCATTACTGCCTTGGACGCGCACTTGTAACAATATTAAAAGAACTTCGGTAAAATATGTCTCCAGGAATATCTGGAGAATATGACGGAAGAAGAGTTCCTTAAACATCGGTCGTCCTTAGCGGCTCAGAAGCTCGAGAAGCCAAAGAGATTGGCGACCAGAGCCTCGCAGATGTGGAGCGAGATAACAGCTCAGGTGGGACGGACAGACATACTATATATATATATATATATATATATATATATATATATATATATATATAGTATGTCTGTTATATATATAACAGCATCGAATAAGGTTTGCTAAATATATAAGTTAGCAATCAGCGCCATCTATCGTCTGTGTCACGTTACTAGATACAATACGAATGATATCTCGTAGAAATAAAGGGAGTTTAGTTATACGTCATATACTGTATGCTATTCTGATGTCCATACTGTACTATAGTAGAATTTCATCAAAATAGATACAGCAGTTTTCATTTCAACGGGTAACAGACGTAACTCAACCAAATTTTGTACTGTTTGAATGTCAGTATGACTGAGTAATAACACAAGTTGAAAATATAAGAATATTTTTTTATTCAGTAATGTATTTCCAGGTGTACAACTTTGACAGGATGCACGTAGAGGTTGAGGAGTTGAACACAGTCACTAAGGACGAACTACTGGAATTCTATAAGGTATGTGCTGTATATAAAATACGAGTGTATGAAACCGTAGTCTGACCCTTCATTTCACTACAACCACCCACACACCGAGTCCAGGTTATAATGGTTATATAACCGCAGGTTTACCAGCAGTTGAACATTCTTTGTGATACAGCATACAGATGCTATATTTAAATCCCTTATATATATAATATTTTTAACTCAATATGAATCTTTTAAAACCAAAAAAATTTAATTTTAATTTTTTATAATCTGTCACATTATTACTTTTATTACAAAATACAACTGACTATTTAAAGGCACTAATTAAATGTACGAATTCTTGGTAAAACACTTGTCCTTTTTCAATTCCCACAAAACAATGAATAATAAATCCAAAAAAGCTCTTGAAATAATCTCTCCTCGTCACGACTCTCCCCTCCTCTCCCTCCGCCAACACAACCCTTAGTCAATACAACTCCTCTTTATTTTTGTAACAATATGTCGTTGGATTTTTTATACAGAAGCACATAAGCCCCAAGTCTCTGGAGCGTCAGAAGCTGTCAGTGTATGTAGTCTCTACAGCTGAAGGTGGCGCTGGGAACAAAGAGGCGAGCGAAGAAAATGATAACGAGACTCTACAACCAACGAAGATCACGGACCTAGTGGACTTCAAGTCTAGGAGGAGATTGTATCCAAATCCGCTGCCTTTCATTAATATACCGCGGAAGGGGGCCCACTGCAAACTGTAGGCCCCTGGGGGCTTTAAGTCTGGGGCCTAGAATTTAGACCCCTGGGAGCCTTGAATCTGGGGCCCTAAACTTAGTCTAGACCTAAACATAAAATGAATGATATTCTGTTTTTATAGCTGAAATTTTAAGTGGCTTCGATATTATAAATTAGGGGCCTAATGACACTTAAAATTCTCAAGCACCGGAACAGAAATGAATAGCTCCTTAAGTCTCAGTTATGGAGACTGAATATAATTACACATTTCTATTATGATTTTAACACAATAAAATGAAATAAAATAGTTTTATTTTTTCAATTCATATATAAACAAAAATATATGTATATACATATATATATTTTTTTTATTTTTATTTTTTTAAAGTTTTTTTTTTCCATAATTTTTAAATGTAAAAAAACTCATGTAAATTTTATGTTTAACATAAAAGACATTGATACTTTGTGAGTTGTAAAATAACGATAAGGATAAATAAATATGCGAATTATATTGTTTTTTATTTAAATATGTAGTCGTGTCTTAGAGTTTTGTTGGCCTAGAGGTTAGAAGTCCGCCTCCTGTGCACGAGGGCGCGGGTTCGAAACCTGGCAGGCACCAATGTGACTTTTTCCGAGTCATATGTACTTTCTTAGAGTATTTAGACACCACTGACGGACAGTGAAGAAAAACATCGTTAGGAAACCTGGACTTAAAATTTCAAAATTAAGTTTGACTCGCCTATATACTGGCGATGTCTTAAAACAGATATGCCGTAATTCGTCCATACCTCCGTATATTAAAAGAGAAATCTTTGAATTAATGCTTAAAATATGTTAGATAATAATAGTGTATGTAGTGAAAATCTCAGCGTATTTTTTTTATTATCCTAAACTATTATGTAAAAAATCCACAAGATGGCGTTTCAAAATTTAATACTTTCAAGCATTAGTAGTGCAAATCACAGATACATACATATATATGTATATATTTATATATATATATATATATATATAAAGTTTTCAAGGCATTGCGTTGTGACGTGAAAAGCTAACAAAGTAATTGACAGTTGACTTGTGAGTGACGTAAGAATACATTCAGGATCTGAATTTAAATTATCATTACATAATATAAAGACAGGGATATATGTTTGTTAATCTTTACATAAATTAACTAAGAGAAAAATCGTATTATGTCGGTTATACTTAATTATGTTAGAGGAAGTTATACAAAATTAATACAACTTATAAATAAAATAAAATAATTCTTGTCAAATGAACCAAATGAAAGTAATTTTAACATTGGGATAGAAATTATGTTTTCTCTGTTATTTTATATCATATGAATTAATTCTAATTAAAATATATATGTTGTATGACAGAACATACGATATCAAATAACTAAAACTTTTCGTTGTCTGTGGATTGTCGAATTTACTTGCAATACAGTTTTTTGGAGGGAAATTATTTGTGTCAAAATTAAAATGACATTCAGAAGCTATAAGTCTTAGTCTAATTTCCGTCAAAGTCTCCTTCGACTTTGACAGTATTATTCTGTATCAGAACACGAAAGTCGAGCATATATAGCATATATGTATTAAAGTTGTGTTCCGTGTGACGACTGGGTGTTTGGAGACTTAATCGTCCTTTCCCTTGTACTTCGTGGTAATTCCTTCCCACAAAAAGTCCCTAAAACGATGATATTCCTCAAAAATAGACCGTCCATTTTAAGTATGCTAACTTGTCTCATGATATAAGCGCGATAGCCGCTGACACAATGTTCAGGTAACGTTCTAAACTTTACATATAATGAAAAACAAACGGCTCAATGACATAATTGTTTTCTTACAATCATCTAAAATGGAGACTGGAAATGTAACGAGGAATTCGAATCAAAAACAATTATGGATTAAATATTCGCTGAGGCCAAACCCATCGAAAAATATATCAAGGCAAATTTTTAAACAGTATGTAAATTTTTTTTTATTAGGGAACGAAAATTGAAGGAAGATCAAATGATCACTACACTCAGGAGGACTCATTCACAACCAGGGAAATTAAAGAGACACTAATAAAACAATGACCAATAATCAATGGAAAGTAGTTAAGTTTGATGAAGTAAATGTTTAATCAAATCTACTACTAATGATCTTTGTTGATTTATTTTGTATTATTTTTACTTAACATTTGTCGAATAAAACAAAAGAATATTCAGAAAAAATAAAGACACTGAAAAATTTCAAATGGGTGATATATATATAAATGGATATCTCTTTCTCTCCCTCTCTCCCTCTCCCTCTCTTTAGTTATTGGCGTCTCCTCATAGATTTCGCCGATGTCATGTGTGAATATTATACTGGACTATGTAAAGAGGGATTAGGAACGTGTAGATATCGTTAGTTTTACATATCTTGAGCCATGAAATCTGTCACTTTTTGTTTGCGTACTAAAAGCATATGTACACAAACATAATGCCAATCTCAATTAAAATTATTAAATAAAGTATTTTTACTTGAAATTTTATGTATACTATTTGAGATATAATATAGATACTCGTAAATTTGTTATATTACAAATATAATTAACACTTTACGGATTCTGACTTGATTAAAGGTCACCTGTAATTGGTTTTAAAAACAAAGGTTAATTCGAAATTTAAAATAAAAGAAATGTAATACACAATAGACAAATGACTGTCAAAAAAGATTTTATTTCTAGGTAATAAATAATATAAATATTAGCAAAATACTTCAAATATTTATCCAACATTCACGTTTGCGTTTCGATTCAATCGTCTCGCTGTAAACTTGTGAAAACAAGAAAGGTGTGAAATCTTAAAATAAGCTTGAATACGTTCCAACATTTCTATTCAATTTTAATTTAAATATATATATGTATATATTTTATGTCATATCATTTTTTGTATTTCTTCCATTACATTGTAATAATAAAAGAAATAAAACAATTATTATATCTATATTATAAAGATAAGTTAATTCGGTAGCAATAAAACCTTTTTCTCTATATTTCATTATTTTTTTTATACAAAGCTAAAGCCATGCATTCATCCAACCAAGTCTCGGGAGATAAAACAGAATAAATAAATAACTTAATGCAATCCTCATTCTCATGAATATTGCATTGGATTTGAAATACTTTTCTTAAATAAAAGCCTAATCTCAATACTCGATCAGCATTCATTACAAAAGATCAATAAAACGTTACATTTTTCACTGTGGAAATAGTTTGGCAGATTGTCGTGTGCCTTGTTTGGGTTGAAATAAAAAAAAAATACTTATAAAATATCTATTGTTTAATGTGCTTGACAATAAAAAAGGGAAATTCGTGGATTCACGAATAGCTTAGTCAATAGACGTTCCATGTTACAATGCTTATTAGATCTTCAGTTCAAACACTTAAACCATTATAGTTTAGATGTAAAAAATTTTGTTTTTGCGAGACTTTAAAATGAGATTTAATATATGCATTATAAAAATAGTAAACTTATGAGAGGTAGACGAATAATATTAATTTCGACCAAGCAATTCACGTTTTATACGGAATGGCGTAATAAATCGAAGGAATACATTTCAGCGGCAATAAATTCGGACAAAATGGCTGCCACACGTCAACTGTCAGAGACAGAGAGCGAAATGTTTATACAGAGCTTTTAACAGCGAATTATTGTTGAGAAAAATAATAAAATACTGTGCTCCACTTATTTTTTATTTATTATAATATTGGGAAACCTCTTTTTTTCAGCTTCAAATCATTATTTTAAGCAAAACGGACGCTATAAATATAAAATAATTTAAAAAATCTTTTTCCTTTTCGCGTTTGTATTTAAAATGATTCGCCAAGTTTTAATGACAATACTAGGAAATTAGGTTTGACCATTTTTAAATTAGTTATTTAATAGTACATTTGTATAATATTAAAATATTCAACTTACCTAATCTATTGTAATAAAAATTAAGATATTAGAAAATAAATTACGTAAAATCACACTTAATAGTTTTGTCAGCGTCACCAGATGTCACAACATACGCAACGTTTCACGTTTCTCATTTGTTACGTACGTCATGACTATAACGCAAAGATTTACGAATGATAAACTGTTTACTCTTCGTACGTAGTGTGATGATGCCAACTTGGACTAAGCATATAGGACGTAATAACACTAATTATTAGGCGAAAATCTTTTAGGCCTTAAGGGAAATGTCGCGTAATAAGGAAATGTCATACATAATAACTAAGACTTTTGTGACACTCATTTAAATAAAAGGAATATTTTCGGAATTACTGCATTTTTAAATAATTGAAAGTGATTTTTCATCTCGCCTGCCCGTGATCACGGTTGCTGCAAAGTAATCAAAACGTCTGGAATATGTAGTTTAAATTAATAAAAAACTCGTAGCATCTTAAAATATTAGTTGCATTTAAATAACATATGTATAAGGTTTTAAAGTGAAAACTGTCAAAATATTATAAATGTGTAAATGAGAGGTGTCAAAAATAGGCTGTATAGAGATAAGCAACATAAGACTCCGTGTGCAAATAGTTCCCTGTAATTATACCTTCAATATAGACACACATATATATATATATAGTATACTATGTTTAAAGAAATACCTCCTATTTATACACCGATCTAGAAGTCATGATTACAAGTAAAATAAATTTGCAAATAGTCCTTTTTAAGGCTATGGCATCATTCGCACTCTATATTTTGAAATATTTTTGATAATGTCAACATTGTTATTTGTCGGACGAATTATAACCTTGAGTACTGTGTGGGGAAAACACGAAGGAGTTTGTCGAATGGAAAAAGGCGTTTATTTAATTATCATTTACTTTTTTTTAACGAAGACTTATATTTTCACCAGTGCCTAGACAACTAAATATATATAGATAATACGCATTGTCAAAGCAGACATATTGTTTTGTTATGAAGTCGAAAAATGTCAACCGATACTGACAGTTAAAAAAAATTGCATAAAACCTGCTTTCAACTACTCAGAAGCAAACATATCAGTTTAAAACACAAAGAATGTTTAGTAGAATCTGATAAATATTTATTAATTTTATTATAGTAATATACTGCATTTCGATAAAGATTGTTTGCATCTATAGACATTTAATGAAACAAACAGCGAAGCCAGATGGCAGCACTAGTGTTTGTGAAAGCATCTTCAAATCGTGGAACATTTGAATAATGCAATGCAAGCGACGTTGAAGGATAGCTCTAAAAGGAGAAAATATGAAGAAAACTTACGGGAGTCACTCAAACATGTGTGGAAAAATAATATGGTTCGCTTAAAGACAATCTGGTATAATAAGGGTTGACGTGTTAATTTATAACTGTCAAATAGTTTAACTCGATTATTTAGTTAAAATATAAGTGATAATATGTTAATTTATTTGAAAAAAGAATTAAAATCGATTAATTTTTTAATTTGAAGTTGTTATGCATGTTTGAGGTCGAATATCAACTTTGTGTAATATTTGTATAATATTGAATTATTTTAATTTCTTTTTAATCTGTGAAATAGATTTATGTAGCGTCTGGATTTTTATATTATACAATGTAACTAAGAGTTGAACGAAAAGGTTTACTTATGAAGTTAAGTTAAAAATCTTAACATTTTTTATATCACTTAATATATTTCTAATTCTATGCTGTGAAATCACTCGGTTCATTTCCTTGTTTTAAAGGTAGACACACGTAGAAACGACAGTTTTCTGTTACTTCGTAGTAGTCTTTCAGGATCACCTTCGAGCTGTGTCGTTACCAAACCTCTTGGTCACCTCACATGACCTGCTGTTAGAAGTACACCTGGAAACTCAACGCCTTAAGTCCACCACGGGTTAATTCAAAAGGATTATCCAATTAGCGTATCTTTATATATATATATATATATATATATATATATATATATATCGGATGTAACATGAAAATAACTGGCATCAATTATTATAACAACTTATTGGTCGTCGTTACTATTGTAAAAGTAAAACGAAATCAAAGAGAATAGAACTATGTTTGAATTCTGGTTTAAATATGACGTCTGGACGCACGACAGCTGACTGCAGAGTTCAGCGAGTGCGGAGCATAAAGAACCTTCGAGAAATCCAAGAACATTTAGAAGAATTGAAGTTTCATTTTGAACTATCTGGAACTTACTGAAACAAGTGATATTAGAGACGTCAGCGAGGCTGGCGTCCTGTCTTTAAAATAATGAATTTATAATAAAATCCGATATATATATAAATATATATTCTTATTAATATTGCTTGATGTTCACGCCAGCCAAACCTTTAAATAAGACTGTTTCTTCGACATTTACTGTAATAAAAATTACGTTACTAATACTTATAATATATGCCTAAGACTACATGATAGCTCCGATGTTAGTATAACAATGTCATCACATTGTTTGGGTATCAGGAATGCTCTGGGTCACTCCACCAGGTGTCCATCTCGCTTAGTCAGCAGTGTCACTGTAACATGATACTCGATACATACAAAGGTGTCGTCCTGGCTTTGTTTATTAATTTTTGAAGATAAACTTCTTATGCAACTTCCAACTAGGTTGCGTTAAACGTATAACGCTGAAGAGTGAAAAAGATACACACATGTAGAAAGTAGGAGAGAGAGAGAGAGAGTCGGTAGATTCCGAGCACATGCATGGTATAGTTACTATGCAGAGGAGTAAACAGTGTGCGCGTCGTTACGTTAGCTGAAGTAGTACTTGTTGTTCTTTAATGTAATCTATTGATGAGCTTTGCTTTCCTGACAACGTTCAGACCCGAGCTCATGATCATGTTCCTTTGGTCTGTCTGCGACTCACCGCTCACTCTACCTGTTGTTTCATGAGCGAAAACTAATCTGACCTTTGGATTCCTCTCGCATTGTGAAACTTGTTTCCTTAAAGAATCAGTGAATATTCTCAAGACCTGCATCCATTGTATGTCTTTGGAACACCCGCCAAGATCCATGTGCAGAGTTATAGTCCTCCTTGTATTATTTTTCTTTGTATATCAGAGATTTATCATCATCTTCATTAGTTTCTCTCAATGAACTTTATTCTGTTTTGCTTAGCTTTCTATATGCTGTATTAATTTAAAGCGTTCATATCTTAACATCAATGAACTTTTGAGAAAAACAAAATCAATTTTTTTATAGAACAAAGGAGACGAATGTTCTCATCATTCCATGGATTCCCCGTGCGGGTGCCGGGTCCATGGTTGCAGGGAGTGGAGCTTCAACAGCGCCCGGGACTTGCGACCCAGGTGTAGGTTTAAGGGGCCCTCTATCTAAAGCGTTAAACGCTCACCTCCACCGTCCACACACGCTAACCTACAATGTAATTGAAAGAAATTTTTTTGTTAATATTATACT
Organism: Danaus plexippus; assembly: GCF_018135715.1. Lineage (NCBI taxonomy): Eukaryota > Metazoa > Arthropoda > Insecta > Lepidoptera > Nymphalidae > Danaus > Danaus plexippus. The sequence continues at coordinate 1,385,365 of NW_026869858.1, forward strand.
GTTAAATTTCTCAAATATTTTATTCTTAAATTTACCAAATTGCTAATTCTATATTCTTAGTTTGAGTTTTCTTTATAAACGTAATAATTATAGTTCGATAGTCGACACAGATAAGATATTTTAACGTCAACGCCATTTTGTTTGTCTAAACTTTTAAAGTCAACCATTGTTAATACCACAAATATTTTTCGCCCATCTATGGCATGTCGCATTACATTTGGAAACGGAGTGGGGTTAAAATAAAAGGTGCTTGTCAAGGCTGGCTCAGTTTGAGTTAGCTGACCGCGACGGATATATATTTTGTACATTAGTGCATGGGTTCTAAAAAACACTCCATATATGTGTCAGTTTCAATGAATAAAATCACATTTCTCAAACCTTTTGTAAGTTACTATATATAATAAGGACATACGACGTCTTGTCTATTTAATTTAAATTCACTTATAGTTATCCTTACTGTTTCCTTACACCTAGTTTATACGTCACTTACATACGGAGTGTTAACAGTTTTACGTTCGTAACTTCACACAGTATTAACGTAGATAATTGAATGGGAGACGGCTAAACGGTTAGAATGTAGTTAGGTCCAAACTTGTTATAAGCATAACGAATCAAAAATCGGGGCATTATTAAAATTAATTAATATATTTTTATCGTAATCGAATCGAACGACCTAAAAAATAACGTCGTAAATAACAATCAAGACAGTTACATAAATTAATTCCAACCAAATGACATTTGATTTGGAGCTTTCGACCTTGGTTTTATAAAACCGATCATTATGTACAGGTTTGTTTGTTTTATAATAAAAATAACACTAGTTTTGTCTGCGACTTTTCCCGCTTGGACACATGAATAAGGCTTAGTAAGTAACCAACCGGCGGAGACATCTACAGCCGGATCTCATCGTTTTTGACTTCATAAACAATACCCATGTTATGAATTCATCCTGACTTAAATTAACGGCACTAAGTTATAGCTCTTGTTTATTCTGATGTATAATAATATACTGTAGAGTTTTATCAAAATCGGTTCAGTGTATTTGAGATGAAAGAACAAAAAACGTAGATACAAAACTCACGTTATTTCCTATTTATAAGTACGACCTAAAGAATCTGAATTTCCCCTTATATATGAGTCATTCTAATTACCTATATAAAATATAAACACCATCAAAACTAGCACAGCATACGGACTATGAAGAGGAAACGAGGAAAAAATCGCGTAACCCATAAATATTTTATTTCTCATTATTATTGATCGAGATATTCGTGTGATCGAAAGCTAAAAGGATTCTAACGAACACATCTTTTTAATAAATTCGGTAACTTTAGTGGAGATTAATGTTTGTCAACGTTTATGTAACTCGTAAACTAAGAAACTTCCCATCAATATTAAAATTAAATTATAACACATATAACATACGACAGGAGACGGTTGAAAATATTTTAACTTTCAGTTGAGATTGACGAAAAAAATTCGAATGACAGTTTGTTTGTACCACTGAAACTACTAAACTCTGTATAAACTATTGAACTTAGAACGTAATATTTATCAATAAATTATAAATTATTTAAGTAAGTAAGTATGTTAAATTTGGATGACTAAAATTCATTTTCAGTATTAAAAAAATTCACGTTCAGTAATAATGTCGTAAAAAACAGACATACATAATATAAAATAAGAGAATATAAATTCCGGAACTATTTCCTAACTCGAGAATCAAACCAGAACCCGTTTGCTAGTTCTCAGCAAACGCTCTTCCGTCCCGCTCTGTGTGTGTCTGTCTGTGTAGCGCCCTTACGTATAACACGGTGTCCTGTGAAAGGGAGGCCTATGTGTGAGTTATACAGGTATTGGTTCCTGAGTTGCCAACGAACGGACTCACCTACATTTTAGGTAATTCATTTATTTAATTTTATTTATTTTTTTCTTATCCACTATATTTGAAGTCTTTCATTGTCAATTATATTTTTTTTTCTATTTACCAACATATTTTTAAATTAGTTCCGATGAAAAAATTAAGTGATCGTATTACAAATATAACAATCGTACTAGGTGTGTATAAAGCATTTTAAGAAATGAAAAACAATTACATATTTCAGAAAAGAAAAGCCCAAAATATTGTTTATTTAATAAAACTAAAGATAATATTACGAAATCAAATATATATATATAAAATTAACCCAGGTATATAATGAAACATATATAAAACAGAAAACGCTGTATAAATTAGTCCAAATATTTTTAGGGTAAATAATTTTATAAGCTGGCAACACCGATTCCCAAGAGTCTACAACACGAATTTCTTGCCCCCAGTATTTGTCTCATGCTCGTCGTGTGTTGACGTATAAATCGTTTTTGTGAATACTGTTTTTGTGTTTGGTGTCATAGTGATTTAAAACATTCATATACGCCGCCATTAATTGAAAAGTAAGTAAACAAATATCTCCTTTTATACAATAAAGTCATGTCAGTAGCTGAAATCGTATCGACGGGGGTTTAAATTTTTAATGTCACAAGTATATCGATCAAATAAAACGTTATTAATTAATAATTGTAAATTCAGTATATATGTTTGTTGTTTAGGTACAATTTTAAGTTCAGTTAAATAACTCGGTTAAGTTATAGAAAGCTGTTAACGCAAGTGAATTTGTATAAACTTATGTTATGTGTGGAATTAGTCGAATATAGCTGGAAACGAACGGTCAAAAGCTCCTATAATTTTTATGTTCGCTCATTTTTAATTGTAAATTTTTGTCAGCCAAAATTTTCTAACACAAAATATATATTAATAACGTACTTTTAAATCTTATTATATCTTTTTTCAGCCTTAATATATTACATATATTTTTATATTTCTGTCAAATTAAAACCTTTTTTTTTTGGGAAATAATTTTTACCTCATTTGAAATTTTTGTTTAACAGAAACATAATATTTTATAAGACATTACGAGATTCTGAAATGTACTTGAGGTATCTCAGTATATGATAAAATGGACACGAGAATTGTTCCAATAACTGTATGTGTGTTTGTTGGTTACTAGGTTACTCATAAACTGAATATATATATATAAAAATACATAAGAGTAATAGTCCAAAAATGTTTATTTATCGATGCGTTGTAAGATTAATGTTGATTTCGTTCGTCCTGTGTGTTCGTTTGTAAGTCATTTGTCGTTTAGATTAATAGCCATTTATATTTAGCGTGTAATGACCGTCACAAAAGATGTATTTATTTTTAATTTTTTCTCGTTTTTCATCTTTAAAAACAATTTGATATTTATCTCAGACCTGTTTATTTATTGAGGTTTATTAATTTAAATAGAAGATTAATCCTATCGTTTAGGAAATGCTTCAAAATTTTGAATCGTAAATCGTTAAGGTCTCAAAATGTAAGCGTAATTGGACCTCTGTTATAAGTGCACCTAAATGTGGATCCTCTCGACACAACAGATACGGAACCCGCATCACTTGTCTAACATATTGTGTTGCATGCTTTAGATTTTATTATTGAAGTTATGGTCCAAAGATTATTCTTAATTAAAGGGTTACTCGGTTACGAATAGTTAAAAATCTCTATATTTAGATAAATACTATCAATATTACTAAAAGTATGACGAAAAAAATTATAAAATTTTTCTAAATATTTAGATTATTCGATTCTAGAACTATGGAATGAGAAGAGTATTATCGAAATCGATTCATGAGGAAGGTTTGTTTGTAAGAATATACAAATTGTAATCATCTTTTTCTCAAGTCGGTTAAATTGTTAAAGCGAACGAATGCTGACTTTATTTATTAGAATAATAAAGGTAACTCCGTTGAAATAAGTAGCTCAAAAGAAAGATGAGAACAAACACTAAGAATGACTAACGAACTTTAGGTTTAAATGTATACGTGAATACAAAAGTACACGTGAATAAAGACTTCGTTTGTATGAAACTTAGAACTGGCGGTGTGTAAGCAAACGAGGTTTCACGCTACAGGCTACGCAAAAGTACTGAGAATCAGTTCCTCTGAATTAAAAATAACATCAACTCATTCATACGCCGTTTGATAAGCGTGGGAAACCGATGTGTGATGGATTGATAGGTTATCAAACGGGTTGGTTAATATACATATGAAATGATAAAGGAATTGATAAAATTCTTTATTAACAGACACTTTATTCTCGATTTCCCCGTCTAAGATTCTCCAAAACGTCCGATGCAATTTTTTTTTTTTAATTTAATACTCACATTCTGCACGCGGCTTCACCTGCATGGACATTCCAAATAAATACAACAGGAAACACATAGTGTGTGCAAACACATATATGTTAAGCATAAGTCATCTATCGTGACACGTTACTAAACTACACTGATTAAATAGAGAAAATATATAATATATTACATTCTGATCTAAAGGCTATATTATTTAAGTCTCATTAAAAAAAAAATAATAATAATAACGCAGTGAAAGGGTCACAAACATTTACACCACGCATGTAAACTCTGTCTATACTATCGAGAGTAGTTTCATGAAAATCTGTCGAGCTGTCTTTGGATGAATGAACTAAGTCGTAACGTAATAAAGGTGAAAAAAAAAATATGAATGAAACCTTTCAAAATCTTATGCTCATTACCATTATCGGCTTAAAAATATTATTCGTACGTAAAATATTTAAGTATGTTACGGCTCTAGTTATTAATTATATTAATGTCTGTATGTGTTATGTGAAATTAACACAAAAATTACTAGAAACTAAGCATCAAGGCATAAATATTGTTCACTACATGTGATTAAATGAAACTAGTATTTTTCGGATATACTACGCGTATTTAATTATATGTGATAATATTATATTATTATTTTATTATATCGGATATTGGATGTGATCGCCACGTCTCGTCTGCCCGTGATCACGGTTGCTGAAAAGATACCGAAACGTCGGGATAATGTCGTTTTTTAAAATAATAAAATCCGCGTAGTTTATCCGAAAAATATTAGTTTCATTGAAATGAATAAAACTCGCGAAAATCTTAGATCTCATTTCACTACATGTTATTATAAGAAAATGCGATTTTTTGCTAACGAGGTCAAAAGGTTATTTGATAGCTCGATGAGAATAAATTGAATAGTAGTGTCTGTTTGTACGTAGACTGTTTGTTTCCGTATATCTCAGAAATTGCTGGGTAGATTTTGATAGGACTCTCACTGGCAGAGAGCTTATGTAATCAGAAGTGATTTAGGCTAGTTAATTTTTATGTATATATAAGAAAAAACTATTAAACTCGGACGAAGTCGCGAGCACAGCTACTAGTGATATAAACATCAATAACTTCCTGAGTTCTCGCTTCTTTTAGTAAGATACAAGATATTTACAAGACAAAACTTTAAGTATATAGTTAATTCTTTGATATCAACAAGCTTTTTATTAAAAAATGCTATATATTTACGAAATGATATTTAAAATTGTATAACTTTCTTAGACCTCATTTCCCGTCTAGACAGTACTTGGGCCTTGTAATTTGAAGAGGTAAAGTTGATAACATTTAAATTCCTTTCTTTGATAATCTATAACTAGTTTTTGAACGCTACTTCATCCGTGAAATGCATGAATGTGTTAAAACATGTCTGTAGTCTGTCACTACACGTCATATATAATACAACTACTGTGCCTTGATCCCTGGGGAAGTTCACCGAATTCCGGGATAAATTATAGCCTATGCCTTATTCTGATGTGTGAGCTAGAATTCTGTAACGTTTCATCAAAATCGGGTGAGTAGTTTTTGTGTGGAAGTGAAACAAACACTTTATTTATTGCTAATAGGAAGACTCATATTTTAATCAATTTAATATAATATCTTAAGTTACATCCGGCTAAAAACTTTTAATAATATACTTCTGTATCCTTACTACAAGTTAGGATCGTGACTATATACGCCGCGTTTTACGTTCCTCGTTCAATAACCTGCGGTAACACTGTAATTTAAGATTTATTAATGTAAAACTATTAACTCTCCGTATGTATAACGCATACTAGGACTAAGCATCTTATCATTTGTCTGTCACACAAGACCCTAGACCCTATTACAAATTTCTCATATCATCAAACTAAACAATATATAATTAGGGATACGTATGTATTGTTTGCAAAATTATAAATAATCTCATATTTTTTTTACGCTTTAAAATTTTATCAATACCTACATTTTATTAAATACTTCTTTGAAATAAACTATTTAAGTAAACTAAACACACGCTGTCAGTGAGTAGTCGATACGATTCCCTCTCGTGTTACGTTAATACAGCAACGCAATTAAATAGCCGCCATTCGTCGGACCTCCAGTCGATAATTTATGTAGATTCCCTGCACATCACTATTTGAACAAGTTATCTTGCTTGTGCAGTTGTTTTTAGTGATGTGACTGTATCGATTGTTACATTTATATAGTTTGTATCATGATTTGTTTTTTGTGCATACTTTAATTTGATTCATTTTACACACACAGTATTCGCGAGACGAAAAAAAATTTTATTATTCTGCAATCTGCAAGGCGAATTAAATGTTTTGTAACATAATTGAAAGAGACAAAACCTCTTCTAAATGAAATGATATCTATTGGTTGAACTGAAGAACTATCGATAACGACAATCGATATGTCCACATCACTATATGTATGCATGTTTGTTCACTGCTAACGAGAACACTAATCTGTTACTGTCACACATCTGATACAGTTTGTTATATCAACAAAGATGTCGCCAAATAACTTTCTGATGATTGTTAATATGCGTTTATTTTACCGTCACGCTCGCGTCTGTATACATCTGTATACATCTGTATATATCTGTATACATCTGTATACATCTGTATACGTGAAACTCACATTCTATATTCCCCTGTAATGTAATTCAGCATCGGTTCCTCTTATTTACTAACCAGCTTTCGTCTTCAAACTCTTCATAAAACATAAATACGTTTCCTTCTCAGTATGACTGAAATTTGTACAAGGGGTCCTATATAATAATTTTCTTATGACGACACTATAACAATATACGCAGCGCTTTTAAAAAGATTCCATGCCCGCATTTTTATAACATAATTCATTGAAGTCGCTATTGTTTTCAGCATTCCATGTTAAATAATTTGCCTTTATAATAGATTAGGCTTAAAATAACGAACGTAATGATAAAATACAGAGATTATTGCTTGAAAGGAAATAAGTTTCAAAGACAACTGACGCCTTATTTCTCGGAGACGCCACACAAGGCTTCACCACTTTGACAAGCCTGTTATTTTAGTTGCCACAGAATTTCCTACAAAAGAATTACCTCTATCAAAAAGTTATGTCACAAACAAAATATTATATTGTATTTTTAGCACAATTTTTTATTTATTTTGTCCTAATATTTGTATGATGTAAAATTCTTCGAACCTGCTACCTCTGGTTTATCGCATCCTAGTTGCTTCGCCAACTAAGCCATCGTGTCCAGACACGTGATCACATATCTCACCTTATATATATATATATATATATTTGGTTTTTCTAAACTATAATTTTATAGTACATTCAAGATAGAAACAAAAAGATTTAAACCTCCTAGTTATTAGACATTATTATTTAATTTTCTTGATTAATTGAAAACATTTTTATATGCACTTAATACTGTTATGGAGTGACTTTTGGCCAGTTGAGTTACATGTAGCATATCACTGTGAGAGTTTACCAGGAACTTGTAACACTGCTTCCTGAACATTCAGAAAAAATATTGCTTAATAATGCTTCCAATACTGAGAATCATTTAAGATCCCATACATTGTTGTATATCAAATGTTAAGGTGTGTTCACACATTCGAGCTAAAACTAACTAGTCTAAACACAATTAAGGTAATGTAAGGTTATTGTGCAAATGCTTAAAATGTAAGCTGTAAAATGGTAGAGCTTTACGATTAACGAGGGAGTAGGAAAAACGAGAGCGGCGGTGTGGAAAACGTAAATGAAAATGAGAAGCGTAAAGTGTTTGTAAATTCCTAAACACTACTACTAAAAGGATGCTCCAAGTATCTATATAATTAATATACATTATAAATCACTATAGTTTATATAAAATTCTTAAAAACAGTATTCGCAACATCTCCAAAACTCAACAACAAACTGACTAACATCTTAGAGCGCATCTCAAACACCAATCGTAAGTTAATATATACATATAATACAAGTATCAGGTAAAATTCAACGTACAGACGAACAGAGGGATTATTACTAACCCTTGTGACAACTATATGAGATACGTGAAGACGTCTCATTGTCAGTATTAACGATTTTGAAGGAAATAGTTATTCCAGACAGTTATAATGGGCTTGGATGTTTGAAATCATTTTATGAGTTATAACTCCTAAATATAATCTTGGTGATATAGATATAGATGAGACTAGATGAGTATAGATGTAATTATATATTACTTTCTAGATTCACTGGAATTATAAAAAATTTAATGCGAACTTTGTGCCGTATTTATAATATGAATATGATTTGGGATTTGATGCGGAATATAAAATTTTATTTTTATAGATATAAATAGATAGATACACAGATTGATCGGTATTATTACCCTTAATTTAGTGGTGGGCTGGAGGTTGAAGGCCCGCCTCTCACACGTGAGGGCGCGGGTTCGAAACCGGGCAAGTACCAATGTGATCTTTTCCGAGTCATATGTACTTTCTAACAGTATTTAGACATCACTGACAGACGGTGAAGGAAAACATCGTGAGGAAACCTGGTCTTATAATTTCAAATTATAAGATTGAAATCGCCGACCCGTCTTGAGCAAGCGTGGTGATTAATGCTCTAACCTTCTCCAAGTGGAGAAGAGGCCTTTGCTCAGCAGTGGGCTCCTATAGGCTGATGATGATGATGATGATGATGATTACCCCATTTTGCATAACACACAACGTATCTAGTAAATATTGCATTCATAAAGACTCGCATATAGTAACATAGTTAGGATCAGAAACGAGACGCTAATATGTGACAATGAAATCTATCATACGGGAGCTAACCACTATAAGACAAATATAATAAAATTATTGATATAAAACAAAAAAATTAATAACCAATTTCACGTACCTACTTTTCTATATAAGTTAATTTTTTTTTAAATATATTGTCGTTCCAAGCATCAGGTTTAGACTGCCTAGCTCAGTACAGTAACTTATTATTTTTGAAACCTTCAATTAACTCTTTATATTCACTGCCTGCTGGAGGGTGGAACCGCCCTCTAGATTGACGTGAGTAGCTTTTATAACAGCTCCTCGGTGTAGCGTAAAACTTCAAGCCAAAACCCTTCCCATAGATCCTCGATCAAACGTATGTCCAATTGAAAACAATACATTACGCACGACAGGTCGCTTTTCAAAACCTGTACATCCGTTTCAATAGATTTTTAGCTGACATAATATTTTTATTTACACAATGTCAAATTTAAATTGTGATTAAATTCTCTTAAAAAAAATAATTATGCCACTTAATGAATAATTTAAATTTTTTAACTGTTATAAATTTTGTTTAACATCCCGACTAACTATAAACTGTCAACTGGGTGAGTTTCAACTTTAAAGACGTAATTTTTTTAGGACTCAATTCAAATCTAGAATATTACGAGAAAATAACGCTGATAAAATTACGTGAATATGAAAAAATTATAATCTTAAAAAAAAGCTTTCACAGTGAAAGGCTTGAGGCAGATTTTGTTTATAGATAGTATAATGAAGTACGTACAATGTCACCCGCTGTTTTAACTGCTCTGAAATATTTGTAGCACAACAAACTTCACAGTTAGCGGTCACTGCTAGTTTTAATAATGGTTCAAATTTAACGGAAATTTATTTAAAACAGTCAATGAAAAGGAAATAATCTTTTTATTAATTCAAAATATGAAATTACTTCTGTCCTAAATCATATCATATATATATATGTATATATATATATATATATATATATATATATATATAATATTTTAAATATTAGTAGCCTTACCAATGTTGACTTGATATTGATAGATAATTCTGGCTCTTGACGTAATTTTATGAATCGAAAACTACAGAAACTTAGTATGTAGTGTAACAAGGAAAACTTGGATTAAGGATACTATTCAGTAACTTTACATTACTTATATTTAAGAGATTTCCACCGATATATTGTTGCGTCATATCTCTGGAAGCATAAAGCGAAGAGGTTTGAAATGTGGTAGCAATATTCCTTTCGACAACTACAGGTCACCTAAGAAAGAATTTTACTAGATTCCACCCACAAGGCAAGTTGCGGGGTGTGAAAAAAAATCCGTTTTTCAAATAAGGTTCCTACACTCCACGTTTGATAGGAATCTTCTGTATGTAATGTAGAATTTTAGCTATGAGCCAATTTTATAATAACTCGTCCCCATTGGCGATGAAAATGTTGAACCGTATTTTATGCTTCACAGAACTTGCTGGTGAAGAATAAAAATACCATCAATACATCCACAGTCATTCGATATAATTTAAATCCCAACTAAGGACATGTGAAGAGAGATCCTAATATAGCATATAATGCAAAGATTGTAACACAAACTGCCAAACTTGTCGACGAATACTCGATCAACTCGCAAAGCTATGACGTTAGAGAAAAAAAAATTTTAGTTACAGAAAAGAATACTAACCTAAGGTAGTCTTTCACGTATAGAAGATTTTAGCCTCACAAAATTATCTATTTGCGTTATAACTGAGTTGACAAACTCAAATGACTCTCTCCTCTCTGTGCGGGTTTAAAATCTCTTCCACATCCAATTATTCCAACGAATACCTTCCCGAGTAAAAACAATTGCCCGCTAATACTGTTGTCACGTATAGTGTTATTTAGTGCTGTGCTATATGTCGATGATTTCAACCCCTTCCCTATTCTACATACATTAATATTATTTTATTTTATTTAATCAAATTGTTACCTCCTCGAAGTTATTTGGATAAAATATAATTACATTTAAAAGTCATTTCGTTTACGATTCAGAATTTTTGTTGAAAAGAATTTATATTAAATCATACGATTCTGAATCGGTAAATAGTTATACGCTGAACGATTAAATGTTTTCATTGACTTTGAGACGTGAGCTCGCATTTCAATGAGTCCTACATACCTTGACGCCATAACGGTTTTTGTTAAAAAAACCGATAAATCAAATAAAATAGATCATTATTTATCTTTTACATACTACATGTAAACACTAATTTAATACACATAATTTAATTTGAGTTGAATATTGTTAAAATAATCGATATCTAATAAGTCACATCACTAGAAAACAAATATTGATGTATCGCCAGTCGAAGCTCTCGTCAGACAGCATTCAAGACTCGCTGGTGTTAATTCACAGCATATTGGAACTTAAAATGTGTTTTAAAATAAAAATAACACAAGATAACACAATAATGTCACAGTCAAGAAAATGTTTTGACATTGTTCTATACCAACGAGTGTGATATATGTCTCTGTGCTTGTGAGTTTTGAAACTACGTATGTCTATTTCAAATATTATATATATATATATATTTATATAATATGTCTATTTCACATATTATTATTTTAAATAAAGTTTCGTGCTGAGATTTTAATGATTGAGGAACTAAACGACATAAAGGTCTCCGGATACAACGCGTTTCTTAAAACAGACACTTCCATCTCGTCTGTCCGTGATCACGGTGGCTGGAAAGACATCGAAACGTCGGGATTATGTGAAAATAATTTAATAAGAAACGCTTAGTATCCGAAAAACTTAGTTTCATTTAAATGAATACTCGCGGAAGTGAGTGTTAGATCTATATAGATATTCAAAATATTACGTAATATATATATTAAGAAATTAAATGCTAGAACAATATTTTTTTTTAACAACATACTATATAGTTAAAAGTTACACGCTCTTTGTGTTTGTGATAATCAAGTATATATTTATTTTTCATCGTTATGCTTACCCTAAGTTACATCGTCACTGCATACGGGGAAGTTAACAGTTTGACATTCCAAAATGCTCACTTATATTAACGTATTACTGAACGAGGAACGGGAAACGCTTCGTCTGTAGTGTAATGCAAACTTGTACTAAGCATACTGAATTAAAAGTTAATAATTTTGCGAGCTTGTAATACGGAGTAACTTATGACAATAGGGTTTTCACTATGAGTCAGTATTAAATTCAACAATTTTCATTTCGGTTACGTAATTGAGTTTTATCTACGGATTCCTTTGCGACCTTCACTATGTGTGATGTGAGTAAGTTATTGCTTTAAAATGTAATAACTTTTTTATAATATTTTACCATATTTAGCATTATCAAAGTCTCTTAATGTTTTCGTCTCGCTTGCCCGTGATCACGACTGTTGTAAAGTAATCGAAATCTCGCGAAAAAATAAAATAAGAATCACCGTGCGGGTGCCGGGTCCATCGTTGCAGGAGAGGAGCTTCAACAGTGCCTAGGACTTGACCCAGCTGTAGCTTTAAGGGGTCCCTATCTGACCCACGTCGAGGATTTTGAAAGTTACAACGTATATAATATGAACAAGCGAAAATTTAAAACATCCTTAAAAAATATCATGTCCAAAATCATTATTTATTGAAACATTCAACAGGGACACGTAATACGACATTACATGAACTGGAAATGGCGAAAATTCTCTAATATCACCTAAAAAAATGCTTTCAAATTGTAATTTTTAAATCCGATGCGTCGTTAAAGTGATAGCGTTTATGGCGCGGGTTTACAGCCGGGAATTGAACCCTGACTTCATCTTATAAATTAATCAGCGCTGACACACAACAATTGCTGGCAGTCGACAGTCAAGTGAACTGTTATAATGTACAAGTATTATAGTTTTGATTTATTACGACAAAACTATATTCTAAACCTCGGTTTTGCTCTCGTATCTCTGATTTTTTTTTTGGTTTAAAATATCCTGTCTTCCTCAATGCCTGTATACCTTATATAGACTTAAATAAAGTGAATTTTAATTAATTTTACCCTAATTAACAAACGTACTAATATTGTATTAGTTATAAATCAAATAAATTCTGTATAACTTCTACGAATCACAGAATTCTTTCACTTCACACCCACTATCTCATTTAATTCGTTAATTTTTTATACATTTGTAAGTTTATCTTAATAGATTTATTTAAATTTTTTTTTAGGTAATGAACAACATAATGATATACGAAATTTTCTCGTGGTCATATTAAAACAAAACTAAGTGTTTGAGATACTACGCGGTTTGTATGACAGACTACTTCATCTCGTCCCGTATCACGGTTGCTGTTAACTGTAAGGGAACCGAAACGTTAGTATTATGTAGATATACAATAATAAGAAACGCTTAGTATCCGAAAAACTTTGTGAAAAGTGTAAAATATTATGATTCATACTGAATGTGTCTGAAATATCTCCAAAAGATGCAATCTCCGCTCCGCAGAGACAAATTCTCACAGAGGTGGACAAATCTTAGTTGTGAAATGTGTTAGAACATACACGCTCGTACATTAAAACAAAACATCTGCTCTCCCACGTTAATATTTACATGATAATTGTATGTTTGAGTTCACACGTCCAAGATTCTCAAATACAAAAGTAGTTAAGAGACGTAACGAGATAGATCACAGATTATATGATCGAAAGAATCAAATCTTTACTATAAACTAACTAGCTTAGATTATTATTTATCTGTTGTAATTTGCGTGTTATAATAGACAACCTCCTTCGTGTTTTTTTTCTACATATCGACATTGGCATAATCCCTCAATTCAAGTATCGATAAGGGTAGACCATACAAATTATCATATAAAGTATTAGTACGTATTTGATAAGCATGAGGGCGCGGGTTCGAAACCTGGCAAGTACTGGTGTGATTTTATGTACTTTCTAAGAGTAGACACCACTGACAGCGGAAAGGGTGGGAACGGGGAAAGGCTTCTGTGAGAGGTTGGTACCTCCCCGCTCGAGCCAGCCCATGTTCGTGCTGTGGTAACTTGACCACGGATAGGATTCTCTCACCTGGATTTATAATTTCAAATTCCAAGTTTGAAATCGCCAATCCGCCTTGAGCGAGCGTGGTGGTTAATGCTCTAACCTTCTCCATGTGAGAATCTTTTCTTCCTTTGCTCAGCAATGGGTTCGGATACGCTGATGATGATGATTGGATAAGCATTGAATGAGGAACATGAATCTCAACATAAACATAGGACATATCATTTCAAACGAACTTTAAAAACCGCTCTTTTCTTTTTCCTTTCATTATACGTGAAAAAATGCAGTATCAATAATATGCATATAGAATACATGCAAATCAATCAATATATAAATATGCACATGCAAGTGATACTAGTGTTGCATACGCATATTTGCGTAAATAACTGAATTCCTGAAGTGTTTACGATCTCAGCGTTTCCTTTTTCTGGTCTCTAGTTCTGTTGCACGTTTTCACATGATGTATTTATCCGGCTTTGTCCGTATTTTTTATTTTAAAATAACTATTAACCATTTTAATATGTTTTTGGTTATAAATATAAATAATGTTTTTATTTGACAAAGTCTTAAGATTTGAAGTATTTTTTAATGTAGAGAGGTCCTTAGAATAAGAATACTCTCAATATATATAAATATATATATGTCTGTGTGTGTGTGTATTTATCTACGTATGTATGTGTCACCTAAAATTCTTTTTTTTTAATATATCATACAAGAAAGTTACACTAAAGTATACATCACAATAACCGATAATAAAAACTATCGATTCAATATTAACATGGTCAGAGAGCTTTTAGTTTTATTGCGCTATAAAGACGATAAACCCGACCTTCAGCTATCGACTATCGATAAACAAACAGCCTTATCGTGTCACATCACTAAATTAATATTTACATGTCAGTGTGTCGAATATTTCTTAAGATATGTTGTCATTTTTGTAATTTTTTTTTATGTAAATCATATACATCTATCTATATCATACCTTCATCCATTGATACTTTCATTCATTAACTAGTTTTGCCCCGCGATTTCGTCCGCAAACTCAGGTTTAGAAAAGTATAACCGGCTCATCGAACATTGTTCCGTCTTAGAGCCAGTAAATAAGTTTATTTTTCGTCTCCAGATTCTAAGCTAGTTTCCCACCAAATCTCATCTGCCAGTACCCGTTCTTGAATTATAAAAAGTGTAGCTAACACGACTTCTACATACACTAAGTTCGGTAATTCGTGCCAGTTATTCCGCTGTGGAATGCATCACCAAATTAAAGGTCACAAAATGGCCGCTCGCGTTACATATATCTCGTATTATCTATATCGTTGTTGTTTAAATCATAATAACATAGGTTACTTGGCAATCACCTAAATCATTAGCGAGGGTCGTTAAAATTGTCCGTAGTTACTTTATTGATGCACTAACAATAGTATTAATTATCACTTAATAGACTGACGGCGCCGTGCTAAGGAATCCTACAAACTACACGTCTGCGTACACGGGGTGCGGGACAGAGATTTTGATTATTTTTTACTATCCATATAAATAACATTCTCTTTAACGATAAGGGCGTCAAGATTCTACATTACGTCATACAATCCAAGTAGTTGTTAATCTAAGGGTTTGTTATCAAGAATATATTTTTGTTATAAAAATGTTGTTCGGTTCTTTAACTTGTACAATTAGTTGTGATCAATCGATACTCGATAAGAAAAAATACAGAAAATATTGTATTTTTTTTTCAATAATTCCTTGTAGCTGCTAACCTGAGTGGACTCGAATGTTGCTGTTATACCTACTCATTTTGTAAGTTACCTAACTCTTGACCTTATACTTACACAATACATCAAATCTAAACAAGATAATATAACAGAATTGAATGACTCAGAAGCTTAACAGTTACCGAGACTTTGTGTGAATTGATTTGAGATTATTCCTTATAATATTTTAAAATCTCAACATTGGTGTTAATCTTTGTATGAGATAGACCTAGCAAAGAAATTTTCTCCAGCTCTCAACTATAAATCATCAATAAAAACCATCGAAAATATCTTTAAAGATAATTAAAGAAAGATAATAAAAGGTACACTTAATGAAATCTTAACAAATCTTTTTTTTCTCTATAAAACGTCATTGCCATCCAATTACGATAAAGATCACGACTCCCCCCAATTATTCAACTAATTCATTAGGGTTGTCACAAGTTGATACGATGATATAACCATTTTAATTTCATTTATCAGACGCCTGAATACAAAATATTAAATAATATTCATAATTCCAACCGATCGTTGTTTGAGATATTAATTTTACAGTCAGGAGGCAGCCCTGTGTCCGAGGAAAAGTTCGGGTCCGCACCTTGTGGGACCCTCGGCAATAAATCACGGTGTTTTAAATTGCCACATAGAGATCGTAAATTAAAAATATCTGGTCCTTAACATTAACAATAAATAAGAGATTTGGATTCCAAAGTCTTAATAGAATTTATATGAAAAATATATTTTTTAATAGCCTTATATATATAGATATATATATGTATATACTTCATCTGCTTTAAGATGACGAAATAAGTGAAAATTAAATATATATATATATATATATATATATATATTATTAATGTCAAAGATTAAATTATATTTATATTCGCAAAACCTAACTTGTCTTATCTGTTTTACGGACTACATTATTTAAAAGTCTTATATATATATAAAGCACTTTAACTTTGAAAATGTTTTTCATATATATGTGAAACTTGAAAAAAAAATTAAAGTTTTTTTTTACCTTATTTCGTGTTTTTAAAGCAGATGAAGTTATCTATTAGACGATTCGCGTAAACGTAATTTTAATAAAAAAACACTGGAAATTTCGAAGAATAAAATATTCCAGGACTGAAATCATAAAACAATTATGTTGCATTTATATTAAATAAATTTAAAATTAGACGATCAAACTTCTCATCATTCCATGGGCTCACCGTGCGGGTGCCGGGCCCACCGTTGCAGGGAGAGGAGCTTCAACAGTGCCTGGGACTCGCGACCCAGGTGTAGGTTTAAGGGGCCCCTAACTAACGCGCGTTAAACGCCCACCTCCACCGTCCAAGCTCCTCTCTACCTAACCAAAATTGAAACGAACCTACTAGGGCTGCCTACGAAGTACGTTCCAAGAACGAATTGCTGTTGGTCCTGATTGGTTTCTCCCCGAGTTAAATACAGTAAATTATGCAGACAAAGTCGCGGACAAAAGTATAAAGAAAATCTCAATTGATAGTTCGTAAACCACCTTAATATTTATAGAACTGTTAGTAACATTGAGTCTCGGACACACGATTTATTTCATTTTGATGAAACGAATGATTACTTTCTCAATTATAATCTAGGATCCAGATTAATCTGACGTATTTACTGTACTATAAGTGTGACTTGACGTTAATACGGATAGTTTGAGCGTAATATATTAATGTATTGTTAAGTTTTTGTCTATGCGATATTACATTAAGTATGTAACGCATCGAACGCGTGTGGTATTTAACTTGATACTATCAGTTTGTATGTTTTCACTTTATAGGGCGTATAAGGTTTATTACTAAGAACCTTAGTATTTTATTTCGACTAAATCAATCAATCTTAAGGTTACACATTTTACTTGTAATTTAATTTTTATCTATACTTTAATTAAATAAACGGACGCGGTGAGACAAAAAAATATATGCTTTATATTAACGTATTTAAAAATATGTATGTATTTTTTTTATTTAGGTTAAGTGACCTGAGTGCATTTCACACTTGGATGGGTGATCGAATCGGGCGGCCGAAAATACTTTACTCCAGAACTTGGACAATTATTACTCTGTTCTGAAGTCTCATAACTCACAAGACTAAGATAAAACGCAGAAGATTTAATATCTTCAGGATATAAATAATATAATATAATAGCAATATTTAAAATAATCACAAAATGTTACAAACGTACATTAAAATCATTAATTTTGTATATATATTTTTATCGACAATCTATCTGTTTTGGTATACCCTTAATACAAGTTCGCATTACACAACACACGAAGCGTGTAACATTCAGTATTACGTTAATACTAGTGAGGATTCTGTAAATTCTCCGTGTGTAGTGACGGTCAAACTTGGGGTAAGCATTATGAATAACGTGGGTGTTTATGTTAAGGTATTCTCAGGGACTACACAGACCGACATATACCTGTACATTTATTTGGAGATTGGAAAGTAGGTTACATTGGTAAATGATCTCCTGAGATCGTATTACAGAGAGCTGATATCATTTTTGTAATATTTCGTTAAATTTTATTATGCCTCTTTATGTAACTTTAGACCTCATTAAAAGGGACCAGCCAACATAAGTTGGATTCCGTATATATATATATATATATATATATATATATATATTATATATATATATATATAAATTGTAGTGTACGTGTGTATGTCACTGGACTCCTCGGCTGGACCGATTTTATGATTTCTTTTGTACACATTTGTGTTGCGCCGAAGATGATTTAGATTCACAAATGATCTCGACAGATGGCGCTGCAGTCGGCATCTAGGTTATGTAACATAAAGAGGCTTCAACGTATGTTACTATATGTATCGTTTTAACATACTTAGGTATACATTTGTCTATGATAGCAACTTTGATTTTCACGCAAACGGAGTCGTTGGCAATATCTAGATAAATATAAAAATAAACAAAGTTATCATGTTTATCTTATAACAGCTCCTGTCATTATTAATTTTATTGATATTCTTTGTGAAATTATCGTTTCAAATTTGGTTAGGTAGAGAGAGGAGCCTGGACAGCGGAGGTGAGCGTTTAACGCGCGTTATATAGGGCCCCTTAGACCTACACCTGGGTCGCAAGTCCCAGGCACTGTTGAAGCTCCTCTCCCTGCAACGATGGACCCGGCACCCGCACGATGAATCCATGGAAAGCTGAGAGGTTTCTTCTCTGTACATCATGGTTCATGAGATACGCTCATGTTATAAGTGTACAGACGGACGATCAGTACTCTTAATAGAACAGTCCCGATTTATATTTTGAGTAAGTAACGTAACCTACGTAAAACAATTTACACTTTTTAAACATTAAAAAGGACAACTGCACGTTTTTTGTCTCAACCAACGAATTCGATTTGGGTAGATCAGTGAGTGACTTAAATGTCAATTATTTTCTACCTGATGGAAAGGCTGCAGTCATGATTAAGGCTTTGGATCTTCAAATCATCATACGACCTAATCAACAATGTCTGTTATCTTAGAAGGCATTCAGTCTTTCACTCACGTACGAGACAGAATCTTCGTTGAATCTAACCCCCAACTAAAGCCCATCTGTTATACGTTCAAGAATAACTAACAAAACTATTTTTATAATTAAAGTGTTTCGTTAAATAAAACTAATAATTTCGTATTAGTGTCCATATTTTTTTATTTTTCTACACACTCCCGACGTTCTGGTTACTTCCCAGCAACGTGATCACGGGCAGAGGAGATGAGAGCGTGTGTCAAAAACGCGTAGCATCCGAAAGCCTTTGCTTCATTTTAACGAGTACATAAATCTTAGTTGTCATTGCTAGCATTTTCTCACCTCCTTATAATAAACAAGGGCACAAGTTTCAAAATTGATAAATATAATTCCTTAAAACAAGCATTAATTATAACTATTTTTTGTTATTAAAAATATATTTTTCAATTTATCTACATTTTAGATATATGTAATAATCTTCTAAGCTAATATTACTGGATACAAAATGCGATATAAATTAGTCTTATGACCCTTAATACAAGTTCTCGCCTCCAACTCACACACCGTCGTTTTCATTGTTTCTCATCCACATTCGTTTATTTTATTTAAATTTATTTGATAGATTATCAAAAGGCCATATTTGTTGATACTTAATTAAAATTTTAATTAACAGTGCCGATTGCTCAATTAGAAAAGTGACTTGAAAACGACATCCCAGAGATCACAGGTTCAATTCGTTCGTGTCTAAGAATTTTTGAATTCCAATTTAAGAATTAGCTTAACATTGCATCGATATTTATAGTCATATATTATTCTTGCTCCATATAAACTAATCTCCACACTAATTCCTTTAAAGATGCTGCGGTGATCTCAATCATCGCGTGTTTGTTTTGGACCGACTCTTGACGAGCACGTCTCATTTTTTCACAAATATAGATCACTAACTGTGCCCGAGATTTGGTCGTTTAAATTTTTTTGTTATTTATACAAATAATACTGTAATAAAATTAATCTAAAGTCGTCTTACGTCTGCCGTCTAAGAAGATTTTTCTAGTAAATAATCTTAGTTAATCATTCCATCAAATCGGAAGGTATCAGGCGCTAACAGCCTTAATGATGCTAACCTATACAATACACTCTAATTGTTAGCATAAATGTTCCTAATTTAAATATTTTTTCCCATGAGCTTCTGGAATGTATTAACTGCTTCTTCTGGACCTGGATAACCGTTTTGACCAAAAATAACACCAATATTATAATACAATCGACAATATATATGAGGTTTGCTATGTCCGTAAACATTTAAGACTTAAATCTGAGATTTAGTGTAATTTTACAAAAAAAATCTATAATAGGAGAGATGTTACATTTTTTTTAATAAACGCAACTATCAGATGATTGTACAAAAAGAAAAATGTCGTAGTTACACTTGATGGAGGTGAGTGAAATCGGGTTTAAAGTCCTGTCTAATTTAGTAAATTTTTAAGTGGTAACACTGATAAACACAAAAAATATTCTCTCTATTTTTAACCCGCTGTCTTTGGACTGGTATGTTTAAACTAACTGCTCGTTTTTTTACATTTTCCGCTGGCTAGCTTCATCGGGATTATTTTTTTCGTTGTAACTCAACACCACGAAATTTTATCGGGGGATTAGGAGGTTTTTTAGCCTTCGCTTCGTTTAAACTGGGATACCAAATTCTAACTGACAGGTTTCAATGTAAAATTTTAAGTTTTTTTAAGCAAAACTAATATGCTTAGTACGCGTTCGAATCCTTAAATCACATTTAACGATATCCAATTTCACATTCACAATCTACGTTAATACTTTACAGTGTAAAGTATGCAAACTCGTATTACGGATATATGAAAAATATACTTAGATCATAAAGAAAAGATTATTAAGAAGAAATAATAACTGTCATTATATGACATTTAAGTGAGATAGTAGGTAATTAAACTACCAAAATTAAATAAAATTTCTTATCAAACAAATTATTTGATCTTACGGATGATAAATATTGCGTGAACAGTTACGTAAATTACATAAATTTTTTGAGAATATATCACAAAATGATTAGTTTAATGTACGAATGAATTAAATGTAAGTTTGTATATATGAAAATTTAGTTCTGAATCATTAGGCTGGGATATTTAGTGAGGCATCTTATACATACAAATTTTTATCCTAATTTTAGTCGAGAGTTTAAATTTTAAAGGGCTTTAGTTATAGTTGATTTAACCAGCTCAGTTAGATGGACGGGATTAACAATCGCATCAAGACGCCGGCCGACCCTCGCCGGGAACTTCCCCCACATATTTGCACTGTTCTATTTAAATAAAAAAAATGCAAATTGTAGTATCTATTTTTTCAAAAAAGAGAATAAAATTACAATAATAATATAAGTGAAAGATTTAAATAATATAAAAATTATAAAACCGTCAAAAGTATTCGCCATTTTGTTTTTGCAAGTACTGACAACTATTTCGTGTTGCCTGTATATAAAATACATTACCATTTTTTTTTTATATTTGGTGCATTTTGGTGAAAATGATCCCATATACAGCCTTAACTTCTGACGAATCGTAAGTGAATTCAATTCTGTATCTAGGTTAATGTAATATGTCCCTCTCTAAAGCCCTTGTTATCAAAGGGGGGTACCGCGAACCCCAGCATCACGCAGGTTGGGGACAGAATTATATATTCAAATATTTATTATTGTTTACATAAAGAGTTTTATTTTCATGTATATATGTGATTGTGACAAGTCATATTTTTTATCTAATGTATTAACTTAAAAAATACGAGTAGAAAGTTGGAAGGACTTTTATTTTTGTGAAGGACTGTTACTTGATATATTTGTGTGTGTGTGTGTGTGTGTGTGTGCGCGTGTGTGCTCGTGTGTATTACCAGTTAATCTTTGCTAAGTCCAGCGGCTAGACTTACCCTCATGGGCTAAATAAAAACTCACCCCAGCCCTTTTTCCCATCGTGCATTTTAAATTAAACCTTATTTAATTCTATTTTAGTTTAAAATGTCCTGAACTCGATCAACACTCGCCGGTTCCCAGCGTTGGAATTTACTCGCTGTCCTTTTAACGGATTTTCATTAAGCACTTAAAAAGCTCATAAGACTAGTTCTCCCCGCGGCTTCGTCCGCACTAATAAAAATGAATAAATTTTCCTTAGGAACCTTAGTTAGTACATAATTGTTCAAGCTATAATGTAGGCTAGGTTTATGAGATTAGTCGTAACAAATGGACACACAGAAGTTGTTAAAAATATATCATTATATATATATATATATATATATATATATATATATATATATACTAATGTACTGTTTTAAAAATGAAAAGAACTATTAAACCATTCTTCTCTACCTGTTTCTGTTTTTTGTTTAAATATAAAAAAAATAACCAACACGCGAGCTCTCCCGATTTTGATAACAATCTTACGGCCAACAGAGTTTAAATTGTAATAGCTCTATCGAATAGTTCATACAAATTATATTGCATTAACATAAAAACATTATCCTCGATGTGGTCTATGATAATCTGTTAATAACATCAAAATATGTTTAACCTATACAGTGTAAACATTTTAATAGGTTATAAGTTTTATATATTTATTGTCAATTGAACTGCGGGGGAATTTCGGGCCCTCATCCGTCCCTTACTAACACAGGAGAAAGAAAGGGACGGGGCATGACCCTTTTTTTTCTTTGTTAATTTGTTGGAACTAATGTTTTTGATGTCCTGAATTTTAATTACACAGAAATTTAAGAAAACAATGTTGTTTAATGCTATAATGGTTGATCATTAAAATATTATTATTATTATTTTGTTAGTAAACAATTTTTGATATCGTCAATTAATATTATTTTGGCTGAATAATATTAGATCTGTATTATTCCTTTACAAGAAATTATGAGACGTACAAAATCTTTGGACTATAGCAAAGAACCAGAGTTATTTACTTCTTTTCTTAATATCTTATTTGTTCTATATATTTCATTTTAATATTTACCCATATATATATATATATATATATATATATATATATATATATATATATATAAGTGTGTATAATGTAAGGTCAATGACCGTTTTCGGTGTGTTACATTGAATAACATTGTTTTGATCGTGAAACAAAAGTCGTTAAAACGACATAACATTAAAAGATAATCAAAGATAATATTATCTTTTATGTAATTTGCGAGATCTTTTATGGAAACTATTCATATATTATGTAGTTTTTAATAAAAATACATGTACTTATTATATGTTTTATCTCTGATACAGTTGCTGGTAGGTTTTGTGGTGTTAACCAAAGTTTAAGGTCATTTATATTGTTATTTAAATATCAGATTTTTAATGAAAAATGTCTAGAAAAATATTTGTTTATTATAATGAAAAATAGTTAGATATAATTATTCTTTTGAATTAAGATTCTTCTAGAAGAGGTAAGAGAAACGTTCTTCTTTGTGTCTGTGAATCGGGAGTATTGTATCGGGATCTAAATACACATTGGAATTCAAATACGAGGTAGGCTCCGTGTTGCGCACGCGCAGCTTTCTACTCCAGTGATGTACTTCAATGTATCGATAAATATTAAAGTTATCGTGACACATGACGTATTTCTAATATTTTTATATGATTATTTTAATGTATTAAAATTAATTAATTTTATCATTGTTGCATAATGCGTAATTAGAGATTTTTTTTTATTGGAAAGACAATAGACATTGACAACAGCAACAGTGGCGCCACTGGCGGATGACAACGAAATTAATTCTCATGTTTATTCTTTGAACACTTATATATAGTAAAGCTATTTTCACTTGACATATTAATTCTAAAGCTAGTTTCATTAAAAGTTATCTCATTAGACCCTACTCCGGTAAGTTTATGCTTTGACAAGATAAATAGCTGTCTTAGAAACGCTTTGACAAGTTGTCTTAAGTGTTTAGTTCGCGCTTTACAACAACAGATGGCGTTAACGAATTCAAATTTAATAACACGGCAAATACGTGCGGGTATTAGTAACCCGAGTGATGTTAAAATGAGATTTAGTTTATATGATTAAATAATTATCGCCAATCCGTCTTGAGCGAGCGTGGTGATTAATGCTCTAACTTTCTCCATGTGAGAAGAGGCCTTTGCTCACCTGTGGGCTCGTATAGGCTGACGATGATGGTGATGATGATGATGATGAAATAATTATCCTGATATTTGAAACTAAATAACTCTGGTTGTTGCAAGTTATATGTCGTAACTTATACATTTCGTAGGAGATTTTCGATGTTCGTGGACAGAAAGAGAGAAATAATTTGGAAAAAAAAATTAATTGAATACATACGTTATTTAACTTTGTTCCAAATTTGAATGAAAAAAACACAAATACGAGATAAAATAGAAATACTTTCTCAAGCGTGGCCGCTGTATGACTAATGTAAAACTCGTACGCGCCCTGCCACTGGACCAATGCATACCATCCCACAACAAGTCAAACCCACTTTGGAAATAACCACAAAAATAACAACCCCATTTTCGATACAACTGAATGCGGTAAATCTCTCAACAGTAGTGATGTCCCGGCGAAACATTTATCGATATTTATGTCTCCCTTATATCCGGTTCACGATTTACTGTAAAAACATTCGTCCCATCTCTAACATGTTATCAGTGTTATAATTTCTTTGAAGGTGAATTTATATGAAAAGTTAATTTATTCAAAGCTGAGTTAAAAAATCGTTGATATACAAACAGGATATACAGAAAGAAAATTTTATTAAGACGAGCCGGTTCTAGGGAAGATCTTTTCCATTCACTTTATCAACGTATTTTTACGTTATATTTATTATAATATATAAAATATAATTATTTTCTCGTCGTAACACAATGGAAACTTTTCAAACAAAATTTTCTTCCTTCCGTATTTCTAAATATAAGTTAGGTTAAATTTTTTTTCTATTAATCAAATGGTTTATTTGAATCTATTATTAAAAAATCTTTGTAACTTTTGACCTCTGGTACGTGGTACCAACCATTAACTGGAATGCACCGAGAAAGAGACTCGCTTAATCGAAGCTCTGTTTGTAAGTAATTCTGACGTAATCTACAATTAAATGGCTTGAGTTAAGGACTTAGGATATAAATACTTACTAAATTTTGACGTGCGATGATGATGTAATGTCGTACTAAGGTTATGTGACATTTGCTTATAGGAATAAGTACATATATATATATATTATATGTACTTTACCGTACGTACATCTTCGCTACATACGAAGCGTTTCACGTCTCTCATTAAGTAATACGTTAAGCACCAAGCACATAGTTTAAAATCAATTGAATTTTCATTTAGTTTTAAGATAAAAAGTAAAAATATCTTTTAAATCTTGTATAATTATAACAATACATTTTCCTCTCGTTATTTTTTACCCAATCTAAACATACTGCCTTAATCTACCAGTTACAGTACATAAAACAGGGAAATAACATTAAGGCCCAAAAACAAAGTGCTCGATACCAGTCGAGTGGAATAATTCCAGGAAGTTAATCTTTATAACCCGCAATAGCTTCTTTAATAGCTTGAAGTCTCCGATAAATACAAGCTGTTACAAACCACAGCTCTATAAACTTCTGTTAAAAAAACATGAATTTGTGAAGAAAGTCTCACATTATGCTGCCTTGCCAATAAATGGACTAAGTAAAGGTAAATTTATGCAAAAAAAACTCAGCACAGATATCCGATCAGCTCTTTTTATCCGACTGTACCCCGCGGCGAGGTTTTTAATTAAACATTTCATTATGCCTCTAATTACAGCGTCTTGTTCATTTCGTTTGACAAATCTGAACACCAAAAAAGTTAAAAAAAATAAATATTGAGAGCTCTTTAAAATTTAGTGTATTTTTTCACAAATGGGAATGAAAAAAAATTATTGAGAATTAATAACCGTGATCACGGCTGCTGCGAAGCACTTCCGGAGTTTGTTGTTTACATGCGTATTGCATCCGCAAATATTAGTTACATTTAAATCAGTGGTTCCCAACCTTTTGCAGTCTTTGTTGTTCGCGTGTGACGCAAAAGAAAAATAAAATAAATGACTAAGAAAATTTACTTTAATAAAAAACTCAATGTATTTCTTATTTACAAAATATGTCATTAAAACATTGATAACATTTAAAAGAGTTTTGAATTCTTCTACAGATCACAATTTGTATCCCGCGCAGCACCGGTTGGGAACCACTGTTTTAAAGGAATACCCTCGAAAATTTTAGCTATTATTAACAATGAATAATAATAATTTAACTTTACACAGTAACCGGTAAAGGGCGGGAAACTACGTGATACAGATTAAAAATGAACAGACCTCGTTGGATAATGTTTTCTATCAAATACAAACGAGAGGAACAAATTTTTTAGGGTTCCAGGAAAACTACGAAATTTACTTATATGTATATTATAATATAAATTACATATTTACCTTATAACCTATACCTAAGACTACATGATTGCCCCGATGTTAGGATAGTGACCCCTTCCTTAGCTTGTGTGGTATCAGGAATCTTCTGGTTCACACGGCTTGGTGTTCGTTCATACAACGATGTTGCCCCGGCGATGTTCGTTTATTTTATAATATGTAGCGCGTACGTAACAAACATCATCGTTGTTACAAATAAAACTTGCTGTTAATATATTAAATAATAAATTTTGTATGTCTGTCGTAGACAAAGAATAGTATGACAGCTTTGTTTTCAATAAAATATATTTATTGCCATAAAATAAAGATGAATTTTCATAAATTTAACTCAAGGGAAAGTTATTAATTTTCTTTTTTTATATTTCAAGATCTGTAACGAAATTTTGGACACTCATTAGTTGAGTTAGACATTAAAATTACTTCGTAGAATTCGTGAACTCTGAACATAATTTTATTCCTACCGAGGACCAAGGTTGACCCCATACAGACGATCTCGACATATAAAAATATACTTAAAATATTTTTTTCATCACAATTAATTCATATTTTATCAATAGCAATTTAAATACGTAATACATTTGATTTTTTACACAGAAACGTTTTTTCGGCTAACTTTATGTTATTTTAGAATTAAAAAATATTGTAATGCCAAAGAAAAAAACTAAATGTATCTCCCGTAACCTATATCTCGCCTCCAATCTCACACTTACTCGTTAACTACCAAGTTTCTCACGCAGTCCGTTTGTCTTTATGTCACACGTAATTGATGCATTTACTTCTAATTAATATCTCGTTCCTAGACAAAGCAATAAATCATGCTGTCATAATTTTAATAAAAGCGACATCTCTTGACCAAATGCGAAAGTTAGATTATTTTTGTTTCTATCAATCATATAAAATAAAATTAGATCTTAATGTTTATAAAAAAAATACTTTAAAAAATAATATTCTTACAATGAAATATTGTAATGAATAATCATTATTAATTTTATATTTTGTTTATTGATAACAATTAATGAGTGTTAAAGCGCCATCTGTTAGATAATATAGGAAGCTGAGCGAAAATCTCAAGTGCAATGATCTCGAGATGAATCCATGATTGATGAGTGTATCGGATGCTGGCTGCACTAGCTGCGCTGTGCGGATTTACTTGGCTCGATATTTGGTTATTCAGATTTAGCAGATATTTCACACGAGAAAGAGGTATTAAAAGAAATTAAATGTCTTTTTCGCAAATGGACTAACTTGTGAGTGTTCCCTTAGCTTTGATATGATCTTTACAAGACTGATCTTTTAAACATTAACTATTTAGTTACGAACGCTGCCAACACATGAGAGAATCATCTATAAAGCTAGGAGATGTCTGTCTATGAGAAGCTGAATTTTGTGTTTTTTGTTCAGAAGAAAAAAAAATATCAGCAGAAAATGTATACTATCGCAGTTATAAGAAAATACAAAAAAAAAAAATTAAATGCGAAAGTTCGTGAGGGCTATATATGGATGTATGTCTGTAGCTCCTTCACCCAAGAACTGCTTTACCGATTTTCACGAAACTTTAAGTAATGCGGCTCAGAGATCAGAATGAAACATAGGCTACATAGTTACTGACGGATTTTCGTATAACGTTGTATTGCGTGTGAAGCCACGTCACACGTAGTAAGTAAACCGCCGGTCAGTTATCACAGTATCGCTTTTAAACACTAAACGTTCTCTATGATCCCGAGCCGACTAAATCCGGGCGCTAAATCGTATAGTGTACTATATGTGTGGATGTTTCAGTATGTACGTACATTCTGTTAGTTCATAGTTTAGAACACACAAGTGGATTACAATTAAGTGAATGCGACGGACAATCAGAGGATGGTATTGTGTTGTACAGACGGAGAGAAAAGTGTTAAGGAATATATATGTGTGTGTGTGTGTGTGTGTGTGTTGTTGAGTTCTTAAGACTCTCAACAGTATTCAACGAAATAAAACTTGTATTTGCCTATTTATTGTGTGTTTTAATTTATTTTAACTACGTACTGATCACGGACAGACGAGATGAGGGATTTTTTAATGACAGTAGTTACTTCCATTTCTACAATACGCTATAAATATTTAGAAAATACAATTCTAGGATTATAAGTCTGGAGGTCGACGGAAAATATTTATTTAGAAATAAAATAACATTTAATTGATTTCTATCTCCCGAAATTCAATTAATTTACAATCACTTATATTCCTTATAAATTGATTTATTTATATATATATATATATAGTAATTATGTTTGCAAGTGTATTACTAAAGAGCGCGTGTCATACGTCGCTCACAGTTAGCGGGCCCGCTGTTACAATTGTGTCACACATTGGGTACATACAGAAAGACGAGCACATATATATATATATATATATATATATATATATATATATATATATATATATATATATATATTGTTGGCATTTATATTTGCTTATCTTGCTAAAGGGTAAGCCATATGAGTACAGTTACATTTGGTTATGTCTAAGTATAACAATTCATTTTAGGAAAGAGACACGTGTCCTAAGATAAGGGAACTATCATTTTATTTAACTTACGAAAATGTATAATATTTTAATGTACTTAAAAGACATTATACAATCGTAGAATAATACTTGTATTATACATTTATTACTCATTAAAGTGAAACTTCTTATGCCACTTCGAACAAGGTTGCGTTAAACGTTAAACGATTCTGGTTAGAGAGGGGATTGAAGAGAGAGAGCGAGAGGGGATGAAAAGAGAGAGAGCGAGTGGGGATGAAAAGAGAGAGAGCGAGAGGGGATGAAAAGAGAGAGAGCGAGAGGGGATGAAAAGAGAGAGAGCGAGTGGGGATGAAAAGAGAGAGAGCGAGAGGGGATGAAAAGAGAGAGAGCGAGTGGGGATGAAAAGAGAGAGAGCGAGAGGGGATGAAAAGAGAGAGAGCGAGAGGGGATGAAAAGAGACAGAGTGAGAGGGGATGAAAAGAGAGAGAGCGAGTGGGGATGAAAAGAGAGAGAGCGAGAGGGGATGAAAAGAGAGAGAGCGAGTGGGGATGAAAAGAGAGAGAGCGAGTGGGGATGAAAAGAGAGAGACCGAGAGGGGATGAAAAGAGAGAGAGCGAGAGGGGATGAAAAGACACACAGAGTGAGAGGGGATGAAAAGAGAGAGAGCGAGAGGGAATGCGGGCAATCAATAGTGACTTGTAAGTAATGTTAATAAAGTTTGTCTTAAAGAAACACAAAAAAAATCCTTAAAAATCTATTTCTACCCCCATCCCGCTATCATTCCATCGTAACGAGATGTCACATCTTCCGCGCGGAGGGACACCACGCACTATTATTATTTTACAGTACATAAAAGCCTAATAATTTATTCACATAAACATAACAAATATTATTGTAATCACAATTTCATCATCACCTGCATCTGGAGGTCCTTGTACAGCTGGGAACTGGTCATTCATGAGCTAGTGACCAGTACTTTGAATAATTCTTCTTTATCATGTAGATTTCTTTAAATCTATTATTTTTTACGCTGGCATTGATGATAAGTGTAGGTTGTGAGAGATTTATTGAGTGTGAGTTTTAAATAAGAGTTAATCAATTTAAACGAAACTAATATTTTCAGATTACTACGCGTCATTTTGAATATTTTTTAAACTGCATACTACCGACTCGGCGTTTCGGTTACTGTGCAGCCTTTCGCGGGCAGACGAGATGAGAATTTCATAATTCAAATTGGAGTACTTAGTTTAAAAAATAAAAAAATGACTTGTAGTAATCCGAAAATATTAGTTTAATTTAAATTGATACTCGCCATATCTTACATATCATTATAAACCAATTTATATTATAATATTACGTTCTGTATCGTGGGAATCGATTTTGAAACATCTCGTAGGAGAACTCTCCACCACACCCTTACAATCTTCCGCATCAATAGATTTTAAGATCGAAATTAATTGAGCATTGAACAAGTATGAGGTCAATGGACCCCGAATAATTTATTGAAAACGCGAATTCAAATTACGGCGGAACAAATAGAATGTTAGCACGAAATTGTCCCAATATACAATTATTCTGTGAAAATCACATATTTTCATATAAAATGTGTTTTTGATTTGATATAATATGTCTTAATTAAATTAAATACTGGTTTTAACACGTTTATATTGTACGCGAGAGCGGCCATTTTGTAATCAGAAAAAGGCGGGAGTCGATTTATCCGAACATAATTGATATCCTGTTATAATAAGATAAAGATCTTTCATTTGCAGTTCAATTCTATTCTTATATATTTTTTTAAATTATATTTTATTTTAAAAAAATCGACTTAAAAAAATGCTTATTAATTTTAGTGATTAAAAAAAAAAAAAATCTGTAGGCTAAAGTACGATTAAAATATTTTATCTCATTAATTTTTTTTTAACAATTCACGGAAGTATGTTATATAATATTTACTTTTAATTTGAAAAAGAATCGTATTTCTACCTGATTTCCTCATTTTTATGGCCATGAAACCAAACAGAAATGAACAAAAGACAGAACAATTGTATTGTTACAAAATATATTATTATTCGACAGTAAAATTTCGGTAGCTTTCCCCGGCTTCATACTGGGACAAACAAACACAGTATTCTCGGAAAGCACTAATTGAAACGTCAGATCACCTTCGCAAGACCGGATTTAAAATCTCCAAAGGAAAATCATCCCTAACCGTATTGCATTATAGCGGAAATTTCAATAAAATTCCTACAAAGGGATTTTGAAGTGAACTAAAAGTTTATGTCAAAAAATCAATCGTAAAATGAAATGACTTCCTTCAAAGAAAAATCGATCATAACATTATCAATATACGCCATAAAATTGATTGATAGACACCTAAAGGATTTGGAGCAATAAATATATAATGAAACAAAACAAATAAAAATCGACTCTAATCATATATAAATAGGCTACAAATTTAATCGCACGGACCGAGTTATAAATTATCTGTGACGTGACAAGAAGCACTAAGGTGTGAATTCAAATTTCGAACAATAGTGTTTGACAGCTGAATGCTTTTTTAATTTTTAAAAGCGGCTTGAATTCCATTTGTGACGATAATATGGCGGCTGTAATTAACCGGCATTGGGGTTAAAAGCAATTAGCGTGTGAAATTGGCGCTTGAATTATTACAGGGAATTAATGCGGAATTTACAACACTAGTTGAAAACTGTCGAGAGCAAAATTAAATCCGTACACCGCTTTATAATCGGGACGCTTAAATTTTCATCATTTAAGCTTTGGGAGTTGAAAAAAAGTTGTAATAAGTTATTTATACGTAATATGTCAGAATATTTAAGTTTTTTTATTAATAGATGAAGATATAAAGTCCTTGAAGCTAACTATATATAATTATATCTGATCGATATGACCTCGTTTGACCTTTACGTTTCATTCATTATGGCGGCCAAAGAATCTTTTGTACAGCCATCTGCCCCGACTTTACACACTTAAAAAACATGAATCAACCATTTATTATATGTATATATATATAATATTTCATAATATAGGTATCTTTGTTATTAAATATTCTCTTTATGTTGTATATAAGAATGACATAAACTCCTAATTCCTAATACAATATTTATAATATTTTTTTCCAAGCTTCGTCATATTTATTAATCTTCAAAAAAAAATTACGTATCCGCCATT
Source organism: Danaus plexippus (assembly GCF_018135715.1). Lineage (NCBI taxonomy): Eukaryota > Metazoa > Arthropoda > Insecta > Lepidoptera > Nymphalidae > Danaus > Danaus plexippus. The sequence continues at coordinate 1,417,846 of NW_026869858.1, forward strand.
TTGTTTCTGCAATTTTGACAATCTAGAGACGTACCTCTTAGGGCTTACTAGCTAAATGATTATTTTGTGTTTCATATGAATATTAAGTTATTGAATATTATTTTATTTATATTTGTTTTAAAATAGGTTATATAATGTAAGTAATTGATAATAATATTTTAAGGAAAGTCATAGAGAAAGGGACTTCGTAGATGAAACAATTGTTTGATGTTTTAGGAATTATTACAATCTTTATACCTATATATATACTAGGTACCAGCCCCGGCTTTGCACGTTCTCTTTACCAAAATATATAATTGCCCATTTAATTTTGAGAATTATTACACTTATGTTGTGATAACTTTCAAATGGTACGCCCGATTTAAATGATTTGAAAAGTAATTTACAGATACTGATGTAGGCTTGAAAACGAAGTAATTTATTTTGATAAGAGTTGGTACCGTATTTATGTTAATAGCTTTCCAATAAACGCTTTAGGAATACCAATTTTTTAAAAGTTGTAAAATGGATATAGTATGTTATCCTTAAGGTATAGACATATGCCACCGCGGACTTTTATGTAGACCTATATAAGATACACAATTCTACCGTATATTGTTTTGGTATATCTCAAAGACTTTAGGCAGCGTTTTCGTTAAAAGCTCTCAGACGGCTCACGTTTTCCCGACATCTTCAACAAATATCGTTAATGTACACACAAGTAAATACAAAACCTTAACAAATTATATACTAAAACCTTCCTCGAGAATCACGCTATCGGGTGGTGATAGCTGTTTGATAATCGGTGCAGTAGTTTTTCCGTTTATCGCGAACAGACAGACAGACAGACGCGGCGAGGGACTTTGTTCTATAAAATGTATTGATGATCGATGATATTGATTTATACATATATATAATTATACTGTACGTATTTATGTCACTGAAAACTTAAACGGCTAGAGCGATTTGAATGATTTTTTGCATTTGTGTGGAGCCACAGATGTTTTCAATTCACAAACCAGGCCGGCAGATGGCACTGCAGTCTCTATCTAGGTTAAATAAAACGAAAATACTGAAACGTAGCCACTATATGTACTATTTTATCACACTACAAATCTCCTATTCAGCGAAACTCATTTTCGCGGACGGAGCCGCGGTCGAAAACTAGTTATTTATATTATATAATTTTCTTATTTCCATATTCATTATTCACGCGTCTGTATTTGAGGCATCCCAAATCTCATCCGGAACTGTTCTGTCTCAATGTGTTTGGGTACAACCACTGATAACCTGTGAGTGTGTTCGCGTCTGTAAATAGCTCCGTAACTCTGCACACTTATTGCTATACACAGCTTAGTATAGCTTGAGAATCACGTGACAGATTAATTTAAACGAAAGCAATAAGCTAATTTAATGTTAAATTAATTTAAAAAAGATCCACTAATAACTTAAAAATAACATATAAACATGCATCTTTATGTTATCTTATCTTTTATCTTTCAATATCTTTCTTATATTATATCTTTTATATAAAACATGCATACCATCAGTATGTTCGTAATAGTTTAAAGTAATTCAAGATAATTATGATTGATCGCTTGACAGTAATGGGGCTTTTTAAAACGTTTGATAAAGCCATTACTTTATGTTTGTTGGTAAGGAAGTTACTATCAGTGCTCACCAACAGTTCGAGCGATCGAACTACGGACAGACAGTGACAGTCACAGTGAGTGAAAAACTGATAGTAAGTGTTCAGTCCGAAGTTCGAAGTAGCAAACACATTGTAAAGGCACTTATATATATATATATATATATATATATATATATATATATATATATATATATATGCTTAGTGAGAAATGTATGTGTGTACATACAATACATATACTAGCCAACCGGACATGACATCTATAGTACGTGTCACGTGCCTTCATGCACAATGCAACTGTTATGTCTTATTCCACGGAAACTACAAGGAGTACCGGGTTAAATTATTTACTGTCTTATCCTGATGTCTGAATAATACTACTGCAAAGTTATATCAAAATCCTTAAAGCTTATTTTTGCGTGAATGTGTAACAAACGCTCATACATCCTCACAAAATTTATACATATGTACATACATCTATATCATCTAATTATATGAACTTGGATATATTCGGCCTTTGTCTCTCAAAGTTTTGCAGTAATTAGGAAACAAAGAGACAAACACATTATATAGTATGTTAGACGAATGGTTTGTTAATTTTAATATCTTTTCTTTCAGATGCCGTAAGATGTTGTTGATAGTGCTGTCGTGCGTTCTGGCCGTGGGCGCCGCCTGTCCGTGGGCGTGCTCCTGCCGGCCAGGTGCCGCTGACTGCGCCCATCGAGCCCTGCTCCACGCACCTCGAAGACTGCCAGTAGATGCCCATAGGCTGTAAGTATACAGAAACGAAATTTTTTTATGGGAATAATGGCAAGTTGTAGATGGCTATTTGATCGCCCATGGACATCTGCAACATAAGAGATGTTGCGGATGCGTTACCAGCCTTGGTTGGTGAGGAACGAGAAAAAGGTGGGAACAGGGAAAGTACCACCCTCTCACAGCAGATCGGCGTGATGTAGCCTTTAATGGCTGCTTTTCGTCCGATGAGTGAGAGAGCCGGTTGCCCGTTCCCTATTCCCACCTTTTCCTGTCATTTCTTTTTCCCACCCCTCCCTATACTTAAAAAACCAAGGTTGGCAACGCGACTGCCCACGACTGCCCACCAAGTAGGCTCTCTGCTCGTTTGTCACCTTTCACATAAAAAAAAAGTTTTATAAAATTTATATTTATGATCCTTTGTATTGGAATCGAGAAACTGAGACGGTACATGTTAAATAAATCGCAGGCAAACAATTGTTTATTATCTATAAGAAGTGTACTTAAAAAATAACTTCAAAGATAAACTAAATTTCATCAATAAAGTTAAATAAAATAAGGTCTTTCGGATACTACGCGTCTATCACTATTCTATATGCACATGATCCCGACATTTCGTTTCCTCAACAACAACCGCGGTCAGGGGCGAGATGAGAGTGTCCGTCAGTTAGTCTTGTTGTTTGTCCACCGCCAACGATCTCTTAACTTTCTCACACCGCTCTGGACGCACGAAGACTGTTTTGTACCTCGATATCTAGCTGAAGCATGGACATGGAATTTGTATTTTTGATGAGGGAATTCCAGGTGTTGGACAATTGGAAGCCGTCTTCCCTATTGCAATAAGGATGATGTTTTAATTTCAATAGACTCGCGAGTAAATCTACGAAGCTAGTCTTAGATATTAAAACTTAAATTATTTAAAACATTCAGTAAATTATAATATAAGGATATAAAAGTAATTAGTTAATAAACTAATACAATAATAAAATATTATTCTGAAGACATACTATGATCGAACCAAAAAATCAGTGCCTACCATAAGTTTGCATTTTTTTAACTTCATACGGACAGTATCGAGTTTCAAACACAAACCTACGGTGATACGGTGAGGTAGATATAATTTACGATGCACACTCGTGGTAAGGAGGAGGTCGATAAACCTATATGGGGCGTCTTAATCGAGATACAGATGCCGAGTGCTTCATGATCTTACGAGGTAATATAATTTAAATGAAACTAATATTTTCGGATTACTACGCGTAATTATATATATATATATATATATTAAACTACGTACACCCGACGTTTCGGTTCCTTAGCAGCAACCGTGATCACGGGCAGACGACATGAGAATGTCAGTCAGTTGGTCTTGTTATTCGTCAAACGTGAGTGCCTATATAGTTCAAAATAATAAAATACGCGTAGTAATCCGAAAATATTAGTTCCATTTAAATGAATACTCGCGGAAGTCTTAAGGCTCATAACATTATTGAAATCAGAAAATCTCAAATTTTATCAACGTGTGTTTTTAAAGGTGGACTACGACAATTTTATCTTACACTCAGAAAGCATGTATTGATACTCTTTAAATTACTCGCCGTTAATGTAACCTGGTTGGTTGCGGTTAATAAAATATTTTAATACAGTTTACTTAAAACTCTTTGCAACTAAATAGTAATTAATATTATATTTTTATAACTCATTTATCACGGATGTCTGTGATATGCAAAAAAAATCTCCTAATATTCTACTTCAGCCTAAAACCTAAAAGTTAAAGCAGGTGTGTAAAGTTTTCCGCCGACTTCGTCTGTGCTATTTTCAATATTTTATACGAAATGAATTGCCAAAGTGTGTAAATAATACGTATATTAACCACCCGTCAGCGCCATCTATTGTATGTGCCATGTAACTCCACACACAATACTATTATTACGACTTAATCTTGGAGGACCTGCATAGAATTCACGATAGTATTATAGCCTGTCTTATTCTCACGTCTAAACTACATTACCGAAAAGTTTTACCAGAATTTATCGAGCAGTATCGAGTAAAAGAGGAACATACATCTCTACATCCTCACAGACCTTCTCATTTATATTATTAGGATCAACTAACGAGCTGAATTGATTTCGATGAAACTTAATGTCGGTATAGCTTACGTCCTGGAAAAATAATTAAAAAATTTAGCTCGGTCTTTCATATAGGTCGTATTAGCCGGGTCAAGCTAGGTAGGTTTTCAGTCTCTAGCGTGCAAAAGAATACTTCAATACAATAGTTTAGTTTATTATACGTTACTTCATTCGGTAGCAAACAAATAAAGAACAAATAGCCCGGGAACAATACCATCAATTCCCCATGAACCGCGCCACGTGCGAAGCTATAACTTAAGGGGACTTTTCCATTTTCTCCGCCATTTATGGTGGTCCAAGGGTGGGCACAGAGCAGCTAGCTACAGACGTAACAAATAAAAAATAAACGTAAAAACGTTGTGAACCAAAAACTTATTTAAAAGAAAATTAAAATTATTCCAGATGACATGTTTATATATGTATGTATATTGATAGAACCTTTTCAAGACTTTCTATACATATATAGTGAGCTCTGTGATTGTTCTAATCTATACCAATAGCTGACTGTAGCCCGCAATATTGCTACAGACGCAAAGAAAAGCGCTTAAGGACTATTCATGTAAAAATAAGTAAATTTATCTTAGCCTTATTAAAATATCCCTTTGAAACAATTTTCCTCCTTGTTTTATTTATTATACCGTCCGTATGTCCGTTACAATAGAGCATTATTATATAGAGGCAACCAAGTTTATTAATTAATAACTAATATATATATAGTGAGCTCTTATTATTCTATGTATAGGAAAAAAATATTTAAAATAAACATGTTAACTTTTATCCTTACTACTAGTGCATCTACAAACTTCGTCACGTGAATTAACACAAAATACACATGCATGCTTACCGCATGTTTGCATACGAAACGTTCCCCGTATCAAATCCAATAACATCCTAATACTATTATTATGTGTTTTGTAAATGAAAAACTGCTAACGAAGCAAAATATTATACGCATAATATTATGTAATGAACTTTAGGAAATTAAATGGACACGAGATTTTTTTCAGCCTCTGTCTTATTCTTATACTTGAACTATGTTACTGGAGAGTATCATCAAAATTCGCTTAGTAGTTTTTGCTGGTAGTGATAACAAAGATCCTTCTCTATATCTCCAGTCTTTCTTATTTTTAATCTTACTAAACTCTATAGATTTATGAAAGCATAATCCTTTGTTATTTTCCACAAAACTGCCTAATTATTAGAGTCCTTTCAAAATAAAAACTGTCATATTAAGATATTTAAAAATTAAGTTAATCCCGTTTACTAAATGTTATTTAGTAGGTTAAAGTCTCATCAAAACCGTCACAGCCGATTAGAAATTATCGAAACTTATAGACGAAAAAAAATCATATATATATATATATTTCGTGCCCGACTTCACTCAATACGAACATCGCGGGCGGATACTACTGGCTTATTAAACTTCAATATAAACAGGAAATTTTATTGTATTGTAACCACAATTTAGCTATTGATATAAAAATGGACGCGCCGTAAAACTCAACACTATAACAGTTGTTCCAGCAACACATGTCTTGGTTGCTTGGCTAGAAGTCAGTTAAACATTAGGACAGTTGTTTCTCATTGCTGAATCACATGCAGACAGAATTTTACAAATATGTTTTTCATATAAGGCAGTAACATTTAAAGCATCGTTTTGTTTAAACAATTCTTTATACTTTCGTGTGCATCCAATTAGCACTGTCTATACAAAGAAACAAGATTTTTATTTTTTGTACAAGCAGAAAATAAAAAAAAATTAAAACGTCCTATTGGACGATAGATGTCGCTGACAGTTAATAAGCATATATATATATATATATAAGACAATATTCTCTCTAAACACAATACCGATCTCAAATGAAGACGCGGATACAAACTAGTCTGCTGGAATTGTTAATTATATTACGGAGAGAAAATAGAAAAACTTACGAAACAGTTTGTTTAAGGTTTAAAGCAAAAGGAGAATCAGTTTTGAAATCACATTAAAGTTGTCAGACAATTCAGTCACTTCAAAGTCACTTCAAACTTTGGCTTACAGTTAAGTTATTTAAATAAGTTATATAACATTCTATGTTTGTCCATCAAAACTCAATTTAATTACCACTATTCACTCATACTCGTAACAATAAAGAAATTTATATTGTCTATTTTATTCCTAAAACTATTATATTTTATAAATTTAAATAAACAGGAATATGTACGTTAAGTTTGAACCATATAAAACAGCGAGTTAAAACTTAAACCGTATAAAATATAACTCAAACAGCAATTCGTTACCAATTTAATTCAATTGCCCACGGAACAGAGCCAACTGTTCTGGCTCGCGGCCAGTCGAAGTCGAGGGGCACAGCTATATTCAATAATAACTTAATTAAGTTGCAACATCTTTATTTATTTCTTAAATTTTGTCGTTTATTATATCTCCTGTACTCCATTAAGTATTCAGGTCCTTGTTTGCCCTCTTTGCTTCGGAACAATACATTGAATAGCTGGGATAAAGTAAGTTTTGTGCGAGAATTTTATTATTTTATTAAAAACTAGCTTTGCTCGCGACCTCGTCCGCGTTTCCTTCGTTTTTCCTAAAAGAGCAGCATGTCCTTCCTCACGGGTCAGCGGTTTTGATGTAACAGACAGATTAACTTTCGTATTTTAGTAGGGCAATATATATCAATCCACAATACTGTTGAAAAATATAAGGAAGCTGAGAATGTTATTACTAGCTTTACCGTTACGCAAGAATAATCCTTATAGTATGATTCAATGTTCACGCGCGATGGCTTATGTCGTGTTTAAGTTCGGTGTTCCTGTACCGACTCCTATGATTCTTTTTTCTATTGAATAGGTAATAATATATATATATATATATATATATATATATATATATATTAGGGATGATTGATTGTATTATAAACGTATACAAATATAATCAGAAAGCTCCGAACTGCTAAGCTGTCTGGAGTTACGCGTGTTAGTGTGAGTCAACCGTAAAAGATAGACGTATGCTGTTGTGGAATATTTTTTATATAATTTTATGTAAAATATTTCTGTCATACATGATTTCTATCTACCTTTAAACATTACGGCTGTACATGCGACGGAAGTTTAAACATGAAGTAATTTCTCCCGTTTTCCCAACATTTCCATTCCCTGCTCTGCTCTGCATTGATTGTAGCGTAATGTAAAGTATACTATAACCTGCCCAGGAGTATGAAGAATAATTGTAACAAGTTTCGTTAAAATCCGTTGAGTAGTTTTTGTTTCTATAAAGAACATACAGACAGACAGACAGATAAAAATTTTACTGATTGCATTCTCGGCATCAGTATCGTTCACAAATCACCCCCTCGTAGTTATTTTAAATATATATTTAATGTACAGAATCGACCTCTCTACAGATTTGTTATAAGAATAGATTATGTCTTTCAAATTGTTATACTAATACGTTTGTATGAATATTCTCATAAAATGTTCATCCTATTTGGATGATCTTTATTATTAAAAATAACCTTAACAATAAAGGTTACATCAGACATTCACACCTCGTCTGCCCGTGATCACGGTTGCTGAAAAGTAACCGAAACGTCGGGATTATGTAGATTTAAAATAATAAAATCCGCGTAGTATATCCGAAATATATTAGTTTCATTTAAATGAATAAAACTCGCGAAAGTCTTACAACTTATTAAATGAAGGTTATATTTTATAATATTTGTAAAATTATTTCACTTCACGGGTTAGTTTTTTAAAACCGGCTTCTTATGAAAATTACGCATTCTATTCTGAATATTCACGAAATTTCTTTTCTAATGTCAAATGTCTATTGCTTTGGTTGAAAAAGTAATGGAAAGAACAAAGTTCCTCCGATAAATAACTAAATTATATTTTAATTGACAAATAAATAAAAAATTCAAGCAGATATGCATTACAGCACTAGTATAGAAGCAAGTCCCTTTACGAGCTTTGTCTAGACGGAGCTTGCATCTAAATCTATATTATTATTTAAATGGACTTAAAACTATAAAATTCGTTTGACAATTATTTGTATCATCAATCAATACATTTTATAGAACGAAGTCCCTCGCCGCGTCTGTCTGTCCGTTTGTTCGCGATAAACGGGAAAACTACTGCACCGATTATCAAACAGTTATCACAACTCGAGAGCGTGATTCCCGAGGAAGGTTTTAGTATACAATTTGTTAAGGTTTTGTATTTACTTGTGAGTACATTAACGATATTTGTTTGAGATGTCGGGAAAACGTGATCCGTCTGAGAGCTTTTAACGAAAACGCTGCCTAAAGTCTTTGAGATATAACAAGATAATATACGGTGGAATTGTGTATCTTATATAGGTCTACAGAAAAGTCCCTAACACGAGTGCTCAGTGTTACTCTAAACGGACAGTTTCTTAGTCTTCCTTCCTAAATCTAAATACGATAATTTATGAAGGTATATGTATGGTATGCTGTAAACGTTCTGTATATAGTATTTGCAAACGTGTGGTACGAGTGTAGTTTTATATGTCTAACTTTAAATGCAAGACAAAATAAAGGTTTTTCGGCGAACTTAACCAAACATACAATATTTATCTTCTACGCCTGATTTTGTTTAACTTCTTCGTTACAAAAATTATTATAAATTTTATATGAAATAGGATATTTTTCAACCTTTTATTTAACAAACCGCAATATATTTTTACTTATATATAACCCTTAGTATGATAAAGATTTCAAACGAAAACTTATTAACTATAAGTTTTATAGTTACATCGCATTTTTAATTACGTGATCGTACACAGTTTATTTTATTCATTAAATTTTCAACTCGAAATACTATTAAACTGATAGTTTTGAGTTATTTTTTATCGTTTGATTGCTATTTTATTCATATTACGTTATACTTGGTAGGTTGTGTGCATGTCCATGCATGTGTCGGGGTCGGCAACTTGCCAGCGCGCATTGCAGGTTCCAAATTAATGTAAACCTTTCATAGCCTTATATGTATACGAGCTAGGGACCTCCTGGGATAGGTTACAAACATAACCCGGATAGTGACGTGATTACTAGAACTGTTTTAGCTTCTTTGCTATCACCTGGAGAAGCCGTAATCATTCCAGGACTTCCGGAATCATTAACTCGACAATACATCTGGAATAGAACCAGGTCTTCATTCAAGACAGCCGCTATCTATCAGACGTATCTTTTATGAGTTCGTCATAAAAATGTGCTCACGACAAATTTACGAATTTTTCATTAGCATTTTTACCACGCGTTCGTGCCGTCACACTACAGACGCAGAATTAAAAGTTTTTCAATCGTAAATCGACTAACATTATAGTATTAACCTATTAATTATCGCGTGGACACGTTTAAATGAAACCAATTTTTTTCAGATAAAACGCGTTTTTTTATTATTTTATACCTACATAGTGTTGTGGGAAGTATCAAACCTTAAAAGACATTATCATCTCGTCTGTCCGCTATCACGGTTGCTGTTAGGAACCGAAACGTCGGGATTATGTTGATGTAAAATTGTTTTATTTAAATTAAAACGAGTAACACTGCGGTGTAGTATTCAACGAACTTGTACTAAGCATTATACTAATAACTACTGTATTACTCTCCATTTGTGTATGCAAAATAGAATTCGTTATTAAACTAAGTCCGAGTAACTGAGAACGGAGTGAGTAACTTAAATAGTTTACTTGAAATATTCCCGAAGGAATCTCGGAATGATTATATTACTTCGTCTGTACATTTCAGCACGAAAGTGTCGCAGCGGACTCGAAAGATATGACCATATTATATCTTTAGTATGTGTACTTATAGACGAGAAATACTTTTAATGCCTTGTAAATGATTAAAAATTAATGTATAGGATACTTCTGTTGATATTTCAGAAATTTTTCTATGATTTTTAATACATTGGGACATTTTGTAATATTAATTTAAAATTTCCTAACAAAAGTCTTAAAAAAATCCAATCATCTAAATCCATTTATTAGTTATTACTTAAAATAGATTTGAAAATCCTGCTCCGTGGTCGATAGAAAATTTCACAACTGTTATGAACTCAATATATCTTCAGATATTTATATCTGAAGATATTTCTTCAGCGTAACTTCAACTTTGCCACTGAAAGAGTTTCAAACGGAGCTCGGTCAAAGGCTAACTTTACAAGTGTTTCAAACTGTAATTAATTTTGCTCTTTACAACACAACATAAACAAAATTCAAATAAATTTCGAATTATATTAAATACACAGAAAATAAGCCTTTCGTAAACATCCGTTTTAGAGTTAATTAAAAATAGACGCCCCACTCGAGAGCAGAAAATAAAATATCAATTAAAATATAAAAAATTCTGTCTATCCAATTTAAAGGCTCGTAATTAACAAATGGCTCTCGTATACGACAATAATTACATTAAACTAGTTTTGGCCTGCACTCTATCCGCGTGAACATTAGAGTTCCGTTCACAGACAAATATAAAGTTTGTTAAAATGATAAATATAGTAACTAACCGGCAGCGCCATCTATCGTCTGTGTCACGGGACTATATACATAACACAACTGTTACGTGACCCCGCTGGAACTATACGTCATTCCGGGATAAGTTCCAGCCTATACGTTTTTCTGATAAGTCAGCTATATTATTGTGAAGTTTCATCAAAATCCGTTCAGCAGTTTTCACGTTAAAAAGTAACAAACAAACATCCTTACAAACTTTCGCTTTTATAATATCAGTAGGATTTACAATAAAACATAAACCTTACTTTCGACTTTTCCATTAGCTTAAATCAAATAATAAAATCGATATAAGAATTTTATAAAAAAATAATTAATACCTAACACTTTTGTTCGCGACTGTACAACATTCCCGCGGTGTTAGAAGTGTGAGTTTGTAATTACAAGCTATTGCACATCTACGAACAGTTCAGGGTTCCGTGGGGTTTAATGGAAACGATGGATTATACTGAACCTATATATATCGTGGTTAAAGGCTCATAAGTTTAGGTTCCTTAATTAGTATTAACTTAAAAATACGTCATTAGGCATGCTGTTGAAATGTCAGAAACGCGGTTATACTAATAAAGTTACGTTAATTTTAAAAAATCTAGTTTTATTAAGTAGATAGAGCAGTTTAAACGGCGGAAGTGAGCGCTTAACGCGCGTAGATAGACGCCCCTTAAACCTACACCTGGGTCGCAAGTCCCAGGCGCTGTTGAAGCTCCTCTCCCTGCAACGATGGACCCGGCACCCGCACGGTGAGCCCATGGAGTGATGAGGAGTTTCGTCTGTTTGTTATAAGAGAATAATATGACATTAAAAATTAAATTATCTTTGCCTCATTCATCCTGATTTATTTATTATTTTTTACATAAAAACGGATACGCTTGAATCTAATAAGATTTTTTTCCTTTTTAATATTATTATAATGCAATTATTATTAATAAATACATTCCCATATTTTACTCGTGCAGTGTGTTTGTATTTTGCGATAAAGTTACTAAACATTATGCTTACCAAGTTTGCGTTACACTACATACGAACCGTTTCCCGTTTATCGTTCAACAATACGTTGACACTAAATGTGATTTACAAGTTAAAAAGCTGTCACCGCTCTTTATGTTATAAATCAAACTTGTGCTAAGATTACCGATCAATGTTAAATTTCGTTGTGAATACATCTTTAGTTTTAATAATTTAAATTACAGGCGAAGCCGCGTTAAATGGCTTGTTATAAAACAATACGCACAACCAAACAAAATCACTGTGTTGTTTATATAATTGTGTTCAAATTTCTCATACAATATTCAGTTTCGTTGCTTGTAAAGCGATACGTCCAACTCGGATATTGCTTTAGGCTTGTGATCCAGAGTTTTGCTGGGCGATTAATATTATTACCTCACACACTATGTATGTACGTCTGTTATCAAAAAACTACGAAACAATATCTGTCAAATTTTATATATATATATATATATATATATATATATATATATATATATATATAAAATTTGACATACCATATATATATATATATATATATATATATATATATATATATATGGTTCTGTCTAATTACGAAATATTAGTTATAATTTTAATCTTACAATACGAAGTATCTCAAAAGGTTTAATTTTAAATTCACTATAATTACATACTTATTAACACATAAGGTTATTTTATAAGATATAATTATATGTTAGTACGTCACATAAAAACTCATAAACAAATTCAAAAAGCAGTCACAATACATAGCGCAGCTTGCAGAGGAATATTAAGTCTAGGTGCTGGTGTATTGCACCAAGTTATAGCTGTTAAACATACAAAAATATCAATAATTTAATAATTCTATATATATGCATACTAAAAAGATTACAAATACTAAAATTTTGACATAACTTCGTTTCCCTAACATTTTGTTTTTCGTCATTCTTCAACACTTCCTTTTCTCACGCATGAATATTATTTCATTAACTATAAATGCTCGCGACTATGGATGTGCTTAGTCGGATTATTTTCATCAAAATCGGTTCAGCTTTTTTAAGATTAGGCAGAATTAACTGATAGAGTATAGTCTCTTGTGCATTATAACGTTCGCTTGCGTCGAGTATAAGACTGATTCAATGGAACAAAGACAATACAAATTTATTTCTTAGCTATACTACACTCGTTAAGAAATAAACACTGACTCTTATCCTACTTTGAATGCAATGAAGAGCGGTTAGGTTTTAAATTACCGATAAAATTATGCCCATATATATATATCAAATTTTTTCTAGACCGATTACTACAAGTTTGTGCCACACAAAAAATAGCGTTAACAGTTTTCCATTCAAACATCCTCACGTATAGTATCAACGTATTATTGAATGAGAAACGGGAAACGACTCGCATGTAATTCAATGTAAACTTGTTTTCTAAGCAATAACTTTTACGTATATGTCAGTCTCCGTACGCATAATTTTTACACGCAACTCATGTACGTTCGTAACTCAACATGATTTAAATAAAACGTGTATCAAATACTCGTGAGAACTCCAGACATCGCTTGTCATTTCAGTAGAATAAAATGCTTCTATATCCCAATTTGATAGTACAGTATGCTATACTTATTCAGAGACTCGTTCGATAAACTGTTAACGCTCCGTATTTAGTATGCTGCGTAACTTGAGGTAAGCGTAACGTTGACAGTAAATGAGACAGACGAAATAATCAAGTTAATTAATAATAATTTATATGATAAAAAGCTATTTGATTTAGTCCGGAACTCCGCTTAGTTCTCTCGGGATCTCATTTCTTTGTAACTTACATGAAGTCGCCTGATTCAGACTATAGATGTCGCCACCGGTTGGTCAAAAATCTATTCTATTAAAACATCTTAAATATTTCTCTCAATCTAATTCCTAACTTAATGCGGACAAAGTCGCCGGTAAATACTAGTGCATTGTGAGGTTTATTCCTACGCATGCTATGCACACTTTTTAGACATGGCAACACCGCCTGCAAGCGGTAGTGTTTTATAGTGAGGCTGAATATGATCGTAACACATATTTACCCCGGGGTAACTACAGGCGGAGTGCTCTAGAGTACCCGCGCCGATCTATTACAACGCATAAATGAATTGCCTTTGAAGACGGGGTAAAATTGACTAATAGCTTGAGGGCTGTTCAGGCTCTTTTAGAGTCTGCTCTCGTATTGAGAGCGACTCGTTTGTATCTTAGAATTAATTTCTAATATATTTACAAACATATGTATTCTAATGTATTTAAGTTATTTATTTAATTAAAATCTATTACGTTGGTATGTCACTGAACTCTTAAAGTACTGGACCGATTTGAGTTATATTTTTGTTTGCATTGGTATGGTTCCCAGATGGTTTTGATTCGCAAATCAGTCTGACAGATGGCGCTGCAGTCTGCACCTAGGTTATTTAAAATTAAAAGACTTCGTTGAAAACATCTATACAACGATACATTTAAAATTCTCTACCAGACGCGGCCGAAGTCCCGGGCAAATATGTGAAGATATATAAAAGATTATTTCTGATTATATGTAATGTATTTACGTATAAAACATAAAGTTTTATGTGAATTCAGGAAGCTTTTATAGAATCATAAATTTATATTCGCTTTAACTATAAATACAATGAAGGAGGAACTTCCTTCTGAAGTAGAAAGTGTGAACCTGCGACTTCGATAATATAACGCTAATAGTTTTAACATTTGAGCTATAGTGTCTTCGCTTGGACGAACGGTTACCCACTAAAATACACGTTGAGTTACATAGTTTTAAATGCAAAATTAAATTAATAATGATTTTTGCAGTTAAACTTATAAGCGGAAGTCAAATTAAGTTCTCATTTTCCTTTTCCCAGAGATCTTCAAGGCAACAATATAAGCATCATCTTCCAGAGCGACTTCCAGAACCTGAAGGAACTTAAGATTTTGTAAGTATAATGAGATCTAAGACTTTCGTAAGCATTCATTTAAATGAAACTATAATTTTTCGGATTACTACGAGTTTTTTATTATTTTTTACTACGTACACATGTTCGACAAATAACGAGACCGACTGACGGATTCACGTCCCGTCTGTCCGTGATCACGGCTGCTGCAAAGTAACCGAAATACCGCGAGTATGTAATTTAAAATACTAAAAAATGCGTACTGATACGAAAATAAGAGTTTTTAATTAAATTTTTTGAGTATAAATATTAAACATGTGAAAAGTCCTTGTCAAATTAATATGCACGATACATTCGTATCTATTACATGAAAATGGAAGCTACTCGTATGTTTTGCTTGTGTTATCTTTGTCAGGAAATTAAGCTCTTTGTTTCAGACAATTATCAGAGAACCAAATTCACACTATAGAGAGAGATGCGTTCTTGGAGCTGAACGTACTGGAGCGACTGTAAGTAAAGCTGGTTTACCCCGCTAAGCAGATAACTTAACAGCGTCTGTCAACCGTTACCCGCGCGGTAACTTGTAGTGTAGTCATCTTTGTTTTACAGGAAACTGAGCAATAATCGACTCGGCCACATACCTGATGGTATTTTTCTGAGATTGAGGCATCTACAACGTTTGTGAGTAGTTGGTATGGGATGTCCCAGCCAATGGTGTGGCGATCCCCGTGGCTGTTGATTCTCATTACGCCACAAGCCACGACTTTAGAATTCATTGGCCATCGTATTGTATATACGTGTGGCAAATGAGGTGACCTTGAGCTTGTGGTGTACTGACAATCGACAGTTGTTCAAGGACTCTTTGACAAACTTATTCCACGTCACAATGAGTAAAGTTACGAAAACAAAAAAAAAATATCAAAAATCAAGTTACAAAATTATCACAAAAAAAAAAATATTTCTATAAGTTTGTCTTAGCCTCCGAGAATTCGTCATGTAGGTACCCCTGACCCGTTACCCCGCTTCGCAGCCACCCTTACCCCCGCTTAGTGGGTCCATCTATATTAATCCACTTTACCCTTCCGCTGGTCAAGTTTCGATACTGTCGTGACTTTCTGTTAATACTTTGCTTAAACAATATACAACTTATTAACAGAACGTTAGTAATATTCACAACCTAACATCACCCAAGCTAGGTGCTGCCCGTGGGCTTCATGGTGTAAGGCATACTTACCCCAGGGTAAAAGCTTTCTATGTATCGTGTAAATAAAATAGATTTAAGATACAAAACTAACTTTAATGAAATGTCTATATACATTTAAATTATATGAAACTAATAATTGAATTACCTCCCAAATAAGGGCTTCTATACAAAAAAAATAGGGAAAGGTCATTTTAAAATAAATACTTTTCAGTATGTTAGTCTAAAATCGTAAGAAACGACATTTACCTGAACGAAAAAACTAATCAAAGGAAAACCTTATTTCCAACTAATCTCTAACAATATTACTAGCGGATAATAAAGTATTTTATTATTTAAATTTCCACGTAGATATATCGACATTGATTTGACCTTTGAAAGTAATTAAATAACGTATGGAATTTTTAATATTTTGGTAAAATTGTGATGCATATTATGCGTACATGTAATGTACTTACAGACAGCGTACTCATTATTCAAGTATCGATGTATTATATTGATTCGATACGATTACATAAAAAAAATCGATTTTAGTACATAGGTAGGTAGGTATGCATGTATACGATTTTTGTAACTTATATGAAAATCAAAACATTATAATTGTATTGTTTTTGAAATTATTTCAATCAGAGACAGAATTGGTTTTAGGAAAAGGCGGACATAACTAACTGAAACGACGTTATGAAATTAGAAAAATATATATTTTTCTCAAAACGAACGCCCTGAAATCGTTTATTTTTAGACTTGCTCTTTAAATGAATTAATTTCATTTTCCCTACAATTTTCCGATGAATAATATGAATCCGATGAATGTTAATTTTAAATAATGGCTTCATTGACATTCTCATAATGTACGAAGTTCACATGTTAAGTGGTTAGCGTTATTAATTCATCGGAATTCATCCGAATTCATCCACCTTGATGATGAGGACCTTTGAATCGTGAGTACGCTGTACCAATCAGGCCCGGATGTGATTCCACTAATACTATTAACTACTATACAATGCTGTACGTGACCGCGGGACTAGTGAGGGGATACTTTATCGATATGGGACGTGTGTGTTTGTATGCCGTTCGGATTTTTATGAAAACATTGTATTTCTTTTGATTCTCTCGTCGCTTTTATTTATTTGGTATAAGTATTCTGAATGCTTTGAGCTTTGTAAAGGTTTTTATATGAAACGTCCCCCTTCCATATTATTTATAAATCACTTTAATGTTAATCACGTCTCGCTGTACTCACTTTTATAACATAATAATGTAAAGTTTAGTACATTCATTATATTGTAATTATTAAAAATTATTCTTTATTTTTGTTTGGCAAAATCATAATGTATAACATCGTGGAGAATTTAGAAAAAAAAGAAAGTATATTTTGTATTCCCTTATTAAAAAAAAAAACTATAAATATGTAACAATAATTAAGACATTTTTTACGATATTTTTTTTTATTTTATATATATATACAATTTCAGTGTTTTTATTATCGATATCATCCCATCCCTATAACCAAATATCTACTTAACGTCTCTGGCTACTGACAGTATGACAAATGCGTTTGGGAACGAACATTATCTGGCCTAGTTTAGTATCTTAAGAAGCATATCCTACGCTCATGATCACGTTACTCAAGCAGAGCTTAAACATTATCTGGGCGTAACTCACAAGGCGTTTCCATTTTGACCGTTTTTAAAATCCCAACATATTTTTTATACATAGAGAGACTAATGTCGTAATTTTAGTATTTTCTATATACAAAAGATATTGTCTATCTATACTATATATACTTTGAAACTTTCCTTCACGTTATTTATATTGAAATGTAAAAATTTTGTGATTGTCGTTTTAAATTAAACATTTTCTCCCATATTTTTTTTTTGTTGTTACAAAATCACTTAACCCTAAGGAGACAGGACAAAATTTAATTCGTTAATTATCTAGTTATACATGAAATAAATTAATTGTAACATAGAATATTATTTTCAAGAGAAACGGAATTAAAAGAGTATTTAAAAAAATGTTAAATTTCTTTATCAACAAAAGTGTTATAGACAATGTTTCAACTGAAAGCGCGGTTCAGCTCCACAGTAACACAAAGCCTTCACTCAGTGCCATGAAAGGAAGTGCTGTTTTAAAAATACACTCGGAGACAATAAAAGTATACAATTATATCAAATAGTATTTACATTATAATGATCTTGATTGTATTTATAACACTACCCGTCCCCGTGACTTCGTCGATTTACAAAAATAATTTAATATTATATGAACTAACTGTCACTGCAAATATGGATAAAATCGATTTATACGTTCCAGGATAAGACGAAACAAACAGACAGCTTTTACGTAAAGACTTTTTCGTAAAATATATTAAAATACATATAGATAGCATACTATCTGTCATTTAGACATGTGGTTTCTAGGAATTTTTGTAGCATCTTATTAGAAAGAAAATTACATCACTCGTTATCTTAACATAAATTAATATCCAGCTAAGGACAAATATTTTTTATATTACTCGATAATAATTAGTCTTCAAATGTATTTATTTAGAATAATTCAACCAAAATCCCCTCTTTCGTCACAAAGATAGCACACATACGAACACACTGACCGCGGATCGAGACTTTGTTATACTGTGTAGCAATCAAAGTATTGTTTGTTCAACAAGACATTCTGATTATCAATTTTATTGTTGCATTACGCAAAGACAGAGTCAAGTTGAAACTACAAGGTGTACAGTGGCTAACGACGGTGAAAGTCAACAAGTAATCTATTTCGTGAATTTAAGTTCAAAGAGAATGTATGGCAGACTTCATAACAAGCGGGACTCGAACCTGGGACTTCTAGAATAACGAGCTACAGATGCTTTCACGATTAAAGTATGGTTTGATTTATATGTACACAAATCGTTTTAAATAAAAATATAAATGTCAACTTTAGTGACATTTTATTGTTTGTTGAAAATAATCTTTAATAACAGCTAAATTCTTGTCGCTTTAAATTGACCTACAGCGCCATCTATCGTCTGTGTCGCGTTACTTCATACATAATACAACCGTTATGACGTTTTCCCACAGGAACTACAGACTAAATTGGGATAATCTGTTGCCTACATCTTATTCCGATGTCTAAGCTACAATACAGTAAAGTTATATCAAAATCTGTTCATTAATTTTCATAACATAAACACATCAACAGACTTTACATTAGTAGAATATTAATGTTGTTCTATGTTTATACTTTCATTGTCCCGCGTTGTACACAGTCTCAAAGCGTGCCTACCATAACTGCCTTTTTCTCACCATTATGCCGTTTTCCTCTACATTCAAAAGCTTCTTCATAAAATATTCTTTAGCGATTTTTTAACACTTTAAAAATGTATATTCTTTTACAGATTATTATTATATATATGTATAGTATATAACTGTGCCGGTGGCGTCTATCTCGGGGAATATTTATTAAATTTTTAATTTCACTCTTCATTTTTCTTTCTCCTCATTCTTTTCATTACCTATGAATACTTAATTATGGGGTCATTGGACTTTCGATAACGTCTTATGCTTACCACGAGTTGCGTCGTCACGAAAAATGGATAGTTAAAGTTTCTCAATCATAAAACTTCCCATTAAAGTGTTAACGTAAGAAATGAGTTAAGAAACGCGTAACCCTTAATACACTTACCTCTAGTTTCTCTCGTCTAACTGCCTAGTGTCTGATTTGAACACACGACTCATGGTTCAAATGCTATCCGCAAGCACAAAATGAAATGAAAATTTTTTTTAACTCATACAAAGCTTTCTTTTACGTTAACGACATTTTCATTCGTGTCTATTAATTTTTGTTGTTCAAGACATTCATTTAATATTTCTATCAGGGCCTACTAAATATTACGTAAATCACATTATATATATAAATATGTGTATAGATTAGTCTGTAATCACGATAAAGTTACATTAAAACCTGCTCAGATTTAAGAGCAGCCGGTCTTTGTAATCACTATATTACAGCAACGCAACGTTTCTTTTATAGAATATTTATATCAAAATATCTTTTCTGTTATAATAACCCATCTTATATTTTTAATATCACATCAGATAATCCTGTGTATATATTTTTTAACACAGAAACAAAAGTTTCTGACGATCAATCCAGTAGTTTTTACTTAACTTAAGGTAGTTAGCAATTAAAAGCTCAACACACGAACATGTACAGCATAATACAATATAATTCCTTTATATTTTTTTTAATATAAATATCTTTATGTGTACAAGAATGCTTCAATATCTGGGGCTCGTGAACTTATGCCGTAGCATGTCTCTCCGTTGACGAGCATAATCACACCGGAAACGCTACTTCCGACGGAAATAAGCCTTTGTAGTCTATTTTCAGGCTCTCTCACAGTTCATTAGTTACCGTTAGCGAATAGTTTCAACTTTGCAGCTTGTTCTATATATTTAGTAAAGTATAAAACGCAGTAAATTACATTTCAGGCTGTTCTGAAGTTATTGTGGAACGAACATACGAACAGATTTTAATATTTCAACGAATGCAACCTGTAAAAAAAAATATAGAATTTATAATGTCCCATGAACATGTTTTTTTTATAATTTCAGTTAATTTTCAACAAACGCACATAGTAACTAGTAACATAGTAATTTTAACATTCAGTGACATCGCGGTAGTCTGTGTGTGATGTTTAACATTCAGTGACATCACACACATTGAGGAATGTTCACGGATCGATGTATATGTGTGCGTGAGTCGTGGTAGTGTGTGTGATGTTTATTTTATATAATACAGTATATTTCTTATACATTTTATATTAAACATATCTCAGTACACTTCTTCATGTTAAATGTGACTATGTTAAATACCACGGTCATCAGATCACACGATTTTCTTATTAAGGTATACAAAGTGTCCGCTACACATTATATCATGATGAAAAGTTTTAAAATATACAAAGTAAAATAAGTTTCAAAGCTTGTTTTACTCAGCCATAGTTTGCTTGTCACATGTCTACGCACATCGTTAATAGTTTTGCCCTTTATAAACTTATTACGTTACAGGGTAAACTGGTTATTGAACGAGAGACGGGAATTCGTGTGTTTACGAAACGAGCTTGTGTTAAGCGTATTGTTAGTTTCAGTTGCTTATAATGATAGTTTATTCACCTTAACTAAGTTGTATTTAAAATGATAAAGCTCTTAGATTAATTTTGTACCACTTCATGACTGAAACACGATTTTTTTACGTGAAAAAACTCCAATTTCATTATAAATTCATAAAAAAAAACACTGACAAAGATATCTTTGTGTAGCGCATGAGAATCGAATAGCAATGTTTTCGCCTTATTATACTTTTATGTAGACGTAAAGGTGTGACTCCCCCGTCCCAGCGGTATCGTAAAACTCGCGCAGACCTCTCAAGATGTTTGGGTCATTTAATTTTACAAAGGTTTCGGGGGTGTTCGTGGAGCCCATGTCGAAAATGTCCGAGCGTTATCCGTATATGAAAAATAATGTTACTGAAAAAAAGGTAACATTCAGTTCAGAACGTCTTTGTTAGGTAAGACAATTGTATGTTAGTTAGCTCTCAACAAATCAATATTGTATCTCAATACGCAAAATCACTAAGCCGTTTTGGATGAAGTTCTATATTAATCATAGTTCTGTTTAATTAATCGAGATAAGTTATAATCTGACGAATTTAAAACATTTTAGTACTCGTTACAATGATATTGATATTGCTTGGACGATTTATTTAACTTCGTAACTGTAAGTATTGTATTAGATATTAACAACACGTACTTAAGAACCTTCAGTACTGAGTAAACTTTCGGTAAACTATATCAGTTTAAAATACACACATATACATCTATCATACCGTGACGTTGTATGTACATTTGGAAATTCCCAAATGGCTAGAATTACCATATCTATAGACGACAGCCGCTCCGTCTGTGGGGGAGTTTATTAAATTTGAAAATGAATAATTTTCCTGAATTTCCACTACATTTTTATACAAAAAGAAATCTGTAGAGGATTTTAAATAAAAATGAGTCAACGGCTATCAGATTCAGCCAATATATATATATACCCACTTAAATTATGATATGTTATGTTTAAATCATTTTGTCTTATCATTTGAGCTCAACTTCCTACAAATATATTTTCCCTAAACATATTTGAATGTTCTTATATTATTGAAGATCGAAACAACTCTGAAAAGAACTCATCAAATGTTGAGGGTTTTAGAAAAAAATACAACGTACTCAACTCGTAGGTTTACGGAACAACCTTCTAGAAATTATAGCTTAGACGAGATGCGACATAGTTAATAATTACCCAATTTTTATAACAACTTCCATATAGAAACGGGAGGGTAGGAAATAAAGCTCTTTAGTCAGTTAGTAAATGCTGAACATAGTGTCTATTAGGAAGACAAAGGAATACAATGAGAATATAGCCAAGCCGAGCATTGTTTGAAAACTAATAAGGCTCCCCCAAAAACATTTCCCTCGTCTCGAGTGACAACAGACCCCGAGCTGTAATAAAAGCAGACACGGGGTAAAGAGCTAGTACATCCTTATTACAATGCCCAGTTTGACAGTACTAGAAAACATTCCTCTAACAAAAAAGGTCTACTATCAGAATATTGGCAAATTAGTGGACTTGATGGAAGTCTTCTCACTAAAATTACATATTCTTTTACAAAAAATCCTCCCTTCCTTTAAACTACCTACTTACAACTCTGATTTTGACAAAATTGTTCCTCGTAGTCTCTAAAAACTCGCTTAAGATCAAATGCAGGAGTGAGATACGAGGACGTCACTTCCACAAATATAATAAATTTTTATTATATGAAATAAGTTATTATAAATCAAATCTTGTTTAATATTGCCAATAAAAAAAAAAATATTTTAAATTTAAATTAACTAACCTTACATATTTCATTAAATAAATTAAAAATTTTAATCCATAAAATAGCAACAATAATGGTATGATTATCACAAAAACATAAATTTCTCTCGGTTCTCCCCAAACTTGTAGTAAAAATAGACGTTTTAACCTACTTAGTACATAATGTGTAACTACCTCCCTTTATTTCCAGCAACAGATATTGCTAGCCAACAGCTATAAACAATATTCAGTCGCGAAACATTTTATATTAATATTTAGTTTAAATGAAACTACACGGTTTCTGCAAAATAACCGAAACGTTAGGAGTATGTAGTTATAAAAATAATATAAAAAAAAACTCTTGAAAAATCCGAAAATATTAGTTTTATTTAAATAAATATACGCCAAAGTTTTAATCACTGTGATGTTTATAGACAGTCGGGTATACTTACAAACTGTCCGTTTTTATTAACAAGATCTTACGTTAATATATTACGTATTCAATATATATTAAATAAAATACAATTCTCTTAACTTAAATTATATTATCACATAGTATATGTAAGTATAAAATATGCATGATATAATATATGGTTCCAAAGAGACATCAAAGACTTCTAGTCAAAGGGTGATCATGAAACGGCGCGCTTCCTTTCAAGATGGCGTCGCATCCGGTTGAAGCACTCGTTGTCTGACTGCCATCCGGAGCGGACGTGCTCACTATTGAGTTTTCTATTATAAGATGACTTTGTACAAAACGTTTATTACCATATTACTGGTTAGACATAGCTTCTAAGTTCTGGATGTTATTTGTCGCTTCTTATCTATTTATAATTTCTCATTAAGACAAAACATACAAAAATTAACAATTAATTATTATTATTATTCAATATTATAATATATTTATTTTAGTTTATTCATTTACTATAACCATATTTTACGGACTACCCTCATTACTTTCTCATAAGTAAATCTTATTTTAACATCCTTAGATGATGATAAGATCTATATACAGATATTTGGTAATTTTTTTAAGGGATTTATAATTATACTTTATTTGTTTCATAAACAACATGTTGCTCCAATAAACATGTACTATAAGAGACGTTAATATCTCTAGAATGATAACGTATTTGTTATGCCTATCAGTAAGCCTTGGAAAGAAAGAAATTTTAATTACAATCGGATACCATTCCAGTGAAAGTGCTGTATATAATTTAAACTAATTTCGGCTCAGTCTAATACCTCATTAACTCACTCAAGATGGCGTTACCGCTGACGTAATTACCCCGAGAGAACGATTAATTCAATCAGAGCGGTTTCGTGTACATTAATTAGTTTAGATGGCTTTTAGTCTGAATTATACGTAATGTTATATATGCTGAACATTTTTTGGTATAAATTTTACATAAAAATAGATTAACGAACGCTGCATTCGTTTCTATCTTTAGTTTTAATAAAGAACGATTGTATGGAACGAAAATAAATTATTTTCTATTGAAAATATCTGCGAATGGAAAATATGTGTAATATACATACCGTATTTTTTTGTTTCAAAAGATTTTTTATGAAAATATATTGCATAAAACCATCCAGTCTCTACACAGTAAGAAGAAATGTGTTATTCATATATGTAGATTACAAAGAAACCCTTGCATATCGCGAACAGATCGAAGCGTATTCAATTCAGTTATAAGGAATATTCGTCCAAAAGAAAAAATAATATCAAATACAACAGAAGTACTTATCTGTAGTAACTTTTTCCGACGGTACTCTGAATAATTCCCAACGTACCCTTCAGCGAGTAGAGTTCATTACAGAAAAGCGTAACACTTTCTTGAAGGGTGCGGCTGTGGGTTAAGTTACTCATTATGAGGGCCAAGTTTCTTGGACGTACAAGTTGCTCACGCTTGTACATACACGTATGTACACATATACGCGCAATAAGTAATTTTGCTCTACGAGAAATGCGATTTCGGATATATTTTTTTTCCACTTAATAATATTACATTTCATTTACGACTATCGCGTCTGTGTCGGAGACGCTAAAACTTTATAGGAATTAACAGTTAAAACCTAAGAGAGTTCAAAGCTGTTAATGGTAGTTTTAAACACATGCTACTTCCCAGCGCACTCCACAACAACATGGCGCCCAAATGGCCCTAATGCAACTCTCAACTCGGAATACAAAAGCTATTGACCTCAGGGGCTCGTTGCTGAAGTGTTAAATTGTGTATTGAGTTCACCTATCAATGATTCTATAATTAATCTTAACACGTAACTCATAAGACGTGGAATTAAAGGGGAATCGACGGGGACATTACCGCGAAAAATTAAAAAAAAAAGTTTTTGCTAATGGAGAATATATGTAGGGGGAAGTAAATGCGATATATTTCGAAGTTCTTGCACATTTAAATTACAATTTACTTTTTTTTTATCTATGGCTTCATCCGCACTGGAATCGTATGAATATTCTGCCAACGTCAACGTTTTTTTTGTTGGACGAATTATTATAATTTACTTGTAAGTAATTATGCATAATAATACTATTTATTGTCTTGTTTTTATTAATTATAATATAATAATCAATTATTCAATATTTAATAAATTTTGAGTTTTTTTTTATATTAAGTAGGTACTGTTTCATTCTGCGTTTTTTTACGGAAAAGATAAATATAACCTGGATATAATTACGGAAATAGTAATATTATTTTATGGGATACGGTTACCGATACGGTTCCAGATAGAAATTTATTACATATAATCTTTTAATTTTGGATGGGTTTACTTACGGATGCAATACTCTATTAATTTTTGCAAAAGTTAGTGAGTAAGTTACTGATAGATACGATTGATATTTAAAAAAAAACTTTAATATTAATATGCACAAAAATCATAACTAATTAAAAAAATACCTTATTAATATTATGTGGTTATTATATTTTCACTTTTTCTGTAATTATGAATGTGTTCGATTCGGTGACTATTAAAAGCCAGTTAAATCATACATTTTTTTTTTCCATCTACTGAAAGTGCCAAACTCAAGTACTGAGGGATAAACTTTCTCGTTGGAAAATCTCTCACAACGGTTCTGATCCAACTTCGTCATTAAACGGAATTATTTGAAACTTCCATGTAAGATTCGGATACGATTACGGATGTAATATTTTTTAAGGATATCTTATAATTACGGCTTATTTTACGGATGTTCAAAACAACACTACTCGCGAATAACCGCGATCGAACCGGCACTTGCACGGTGAATCCGTGAACGCTGATAAGTTTCGTCTCAAAAGTTTCCAAATACGTTTAACCGGAAGCTATTTCCATGTCAAAGCTAAATTTTTGGGTTTTATAATGTACATATCAAGATGTATCTATTCCTTTGTGTCTTCCCTATTGTATGACATCATTACGTTTCTTTACAGTGTTGTGTGAATCCAAAATTTTTATTGTATCCCATTGTATGGTCCCCAATACTATATCCTACTTAACTTTTATTACCCTTCCAGGGACTTAAGTCGCAACGAACTGACCGCTATCAGCAGACGGACCTTCCGAGGTCTGACCGCGCTGAAAAGTCTACACTTGGATGGAAACCAGCTCAAGTGCATTGACGAAAAGGCGCTGGAACATTTGAAAAGCTTGGAAGTCTTGTGAGTTTGCAAAAATTACCAATATTGAGGTTACATTTAAAAGTTACCTCTGTCTAACAATAGATGGCGTTAAATTTATTTGTAAAGTATTATGAAAGCTTTAGTAATTTAATAATAGATGGAACTGTTAGCATTCATCAGTTTTCTGAGATTTTCTGTTATTATTTAAGTACACAATTTGCAATATAACTAATTTTTATTATTCCGTAAAATGTTATTCTCGAATTCTCTTGTAAATAACATGAATTTTATGGATGTTTAATAATAAAAATAATTGACTTTTAAATATACTTCTCAGAACCCTGAATAACAATAACCTGACGTACCTATCACTGGAGGCGGTGTCTGTCGCTCGTCTCCACACCCTGCGACTGTCGGACAATCCGATCGTGTGCGACTGTCGTGTCGCACGTCTGGCTGCGGCCGTACGCGCCGCTGGAATACTCGGACTGGGAGCGAGGTAGAGAATAAAACAACAGTTGATGGCATTCAAGAGGACAATTCGGTTTGATAATCATGAAAAAAATGTCTATAATAATTGAATATTAATTTTATTTCCAGATGTCAGGCTCCAGCAACCTTGAGAGGAGCCATGCTGACGGAGTTGGAAGCCCAAGATTTAATATGCAACGGTAATTTTTAAAAGACTTCATCGTTCTGTGGTCACGTCGTCTTAATTCACTGTATATATATTTGTCAAGTTATAATATCGTCTCGCTAAGGACAGTCGCATTTGTTTTATTGCACACTAGATCTGAGTAATCACAAAATTGCGCGCACCTGAGTACATAGCATCTTCCTTGTTAGACTAGTTTTTGCCCTCGCCTTCGTCGTCGTCAATTTCAGAATTAGAAAGGTATAGCTGACCGAGCGACCTCTGTTCTTGCAGGCCGAAAATGACTAGATTGTGGCTTTCATTACTATTATTACTTTCGGTAGAATTTGTCCATCTCCTGGTTCTAAGCCCTTCGTCAATTTTCAGCTGAATCCGTACCGCCGTTCTTGAGTTATAAACAGTGTAACATACACGACCCTCTATTTTATATAGATTGAGTACAAAAACAAACTTTAACATTTATATTAAAAAATTCTACCCGCGACTTTGTCCGCGTGAATTTCAGAATTTGGCTCAATTGAGAAATGTATAGAGTTTTTTAAGACATTAGATGTCACGCTAGTTCATACACAATACGATACGAAAATCTTTGCGAGAAAAACTGTCCCGTGACTAGAGAATTTCTTGGGTAATTATCTAAAATAACATAAATCTTTCCTCAGGACCTAACTCCATAGCGGAGTGTTCGTCAGAGCCGCGCTGTCCGCCCGCGTGCCGTTGTTCCACCGACGGCACCGTCGACTGCCGAGAGAAACTCCTCACAGAGCTGCCCACCACCATACCGCACAGAGCCACTGAGATGTGAGTACTCAGGACACGCCGATCAATGAGACTATAGAAATAATGTGCGGTCTGCAGCCTTTAACACAACTTTTCCTTCCATATATTTTTGCTTTTCGTGTTCGGTTCGACAGATTTGTGCTTGAACGAGGCTATTTAAATATGGGCATATCTCTGAACAGTAATATAAATTATGCCTTATTGTATTAAAGATTCGTTTTAAAACCTACTCTGTACTCCTTACCTCTGATATACTTTGAGCACCCGCGAACAGAAGTGACAAAATAAGTAATATATCTATCCCTTTCTAGCCGTTTAGAACAGAACGAGATAACTGAAGTAGGCGCTGGCGCCTTCTCGGCCGTGAAGAGAGTCGCGCGCATCGACCTGTCCAACAACAAGATCGCCAAGATGGCCGGCGACGCTTTCAACGGCCTAACACACCTGACTTCATTGTTAGTCACACAAATCATATACACTTATACAATATAATATAACTAAATGTCTGTAATTCAATGTTTTTATTTATTTACAAGATATATAAAAAATGACTTGATGTCTTTATTATCTGTGCAAAATATGTGATCGAATTTAAAATATTAACAATGGGATATTCATGTTACTTCAGAGTTCTCTATGGGAACAAGATAAAAGACCTGCCATCAGGGATCTTCCACGGGCTGACATCGTTACAACTGCTGTAAGTATTTTCTAAATCATTCCTAATCATTCGTAAATCCATAGAAATAATCTAATAA
This sequence comes from Danaus plexippus, assembly GCF_018135715.1. NCBI lineage: Eukaryota > Metazoa > Arthropoda > Insecta > Lepidoptera > Nymphalidae > Danaus > Danaus plexippus. Next base: position 1,446,686 of record NW_026869858.1, read on the forward strand.
TTTATATTTTTCTTCAGGTTGCTCAATTCAAACGAGATAAGTTGCGTCCGTAAAGACACGTTCAGGGACTTGCAGAGTCTAAAACTACTGTAAGTATGGGCAAATACAAAATGAATTAATACTTTAAAACAGCGCCATCTCTTGTCGATCTTTGAACATCGTGGTTCGTCTACAGCTCCATCTTTTGGTAATCTTTCGAAACTTCTGAACTAACCTTTATTGTTATGTATCTAGATCTCTCTATGACAACAACATCAGGTCGCTTCCGAACGGAACCTTCGATTCACTCACCGGGATACAAACTTTGTAAGTGAGAATTAGTCAAATTATATATGCATTTAAAAGTTTATAAGATTCGTTACACTATTTCAAACCTTATTGTCTAGGCACTTGGGTCGTAATCCGTTTTCCTGCGACTGCTCGCTGCGCTGGCTGGGCGCCTACCTCCGCCGGAACCCCATCGAGACCTCGGGCGCCAAATGCGATTCTCCCAAGAGGATGAACAGGAAACGAATCGACGCTCTGAGGGACGAGAACTTCAAATGCAAACGTATGTAGAATTCGTTCAGAGAAATATAACGGACAGAGAATGACAACGGATACGGTATCATATGTATTCGTGCTTTGTATCGCAGAAACATCTAAATATAATACAACAACTTAAAGATCCCTTGAAATTTCTTTTCCATTCAACGTTTTGCAAAAACAAAGAAAAGAGCCTTAAAAATACAAATTTTTTTGAAAAGATCCTCCTAACGCATCTGATGTGTGTCACATACGCCTCATACAGCCGGTGAGGAGCCTCCGGACGCGTGCGGCGACGCGCCGCCCTGCCCCGACACGTGCGCCTGCTCGGGCGCCGGCCGCGCGCTGCGGGTGGCGTGCGCCCGCGCAGGTCTCGCCGACGTGCCCAGAGACCTGCCGCTCACAACACACGCACTGTTAGTATACATCAACAGTTTAAGGAACCCGCGTCAGTGACTAAAACATATATATTGCTAAGGTTTCTTTGGGTTCACATTTGAAATTAAACCCTAGTGCGTGTTTGGCTTAACAAGGCTTTAGCTTCACAACTGACAGCGAGCGTCGGCCGACACGAAGAACAGATTGTTCGGTTACAAAATACAACCTTAATGCATTATCAATTTAAAATATGCAAATGTTTTGTATGAGAAGCTCGAGAGTTCGTCTGAACGATAAGCGCCTCCGGACGAGGTCAATGACCTCTTTAAATTTTTCGTTAATGTTTGTATCATAGCCAGCGTTCACTTCCAGGATCATGCCGGACAACAATCTCGGTCAAATTAAATCTGACGGACTATTCGGGAGACTGCCGGACCTCGCGAAGCTGGACCTGAGGAACAATGGTAGCTATCATCACGAACATGTCTTGTCGAGGCTATTATAGGAATGCTCTTAAACCAGTAAACCTTGGACTTCCTGTGGTTGGTGTTCAGGTATAACAGTGATAGAGGACAACGCGTTCGACGGCGCGGTGGCCATGAGGGAGCTCTCGCTGGATGGGAACCTGCTGCAGACTGTGGGCGACAAAATGTTCTTCGGACTGCACAGCCTTACTCTGCTGTGAGCGACCTCGACTTCTGATACTAACCGCGTTGTTTGTCGGATTTTCTTTGGCCTTTTTTCATAACGAATATTAAATATGTCAAAAGTTTGGATTCAACGAATAATTTGTTCTTGGACTGAACTTCCTTTATCTCATGTATTAACATATTTTCTAGCACCAAAATATGTTGTGAGGACAACAACTTCTGATTGTAAACATCTGACTTTTAATGAAATTACCAAAAAAACAATGCCCATACCCTGGCAACGTTTACATCGCTGGAAGACGTACATTTCTCAAACAGCGCAATTTTCTCACCACAAAAAAAAACCGCTTTGCTTTATGGCTGAGATATTTTATTTTTAATTATTACGTGTTTTGCAGGTCCCTGACTGATAACAAAATAAGGTGCATCACCCCCGGCTCCTTCGACCACCTGACGATGCTGTCGACTCTGTGAGTGAAATGTGATTCACAACATGTAGAAGAATTACAATAAAAATTATTCCTATGAACAAAAACTTTTAAATATCGATAAATAATTCCCAAAAATACATTTATATATATATATATATATATAAATGTATGACATTTTGAAGTGTCGTTGACCTTAAGATATAAACACTTCTTGGTGTTTCACATGACACCTCTACATTTATCAGCATATTATTATTTTTTTTTGTATCCGTATGTTTAATCGATAATGTACAAATGAAGGGACTCCGCCTTTTTTACATCCACAGGGAACCTATTGATTTGAATCCATCTATAATCAAAATCATTTTTGGTCGACACATTCCAGTTCGTTGGCCAACAACCCTATCGCGTGTAACTGTCACATGTCCTGGTTGCCGGGCTGGTTGCGAGGGCGGCGGCTCTCCTCGGGGGTGACGTGCGCCCTGCCCCTCGGCCTGCGCGGCACTGAGCTCCAACAGCTGGAAGTGGTCGACTTCAAATGTGCCCGTTAGTGTTACCAGCTCCAGACTCAGTGTGGACATCATCATTATATCTAAGACCTGGACAGATTTAGATAAAACTTTTAAGTACCAGCGATCACGGAAGAAATGATGAGAGGCACTCATTTTGCCCGCTTATACTTTGTATGTAGACATCATGACAGGGAATATAATATAATTGATGTAACAAAAGCTAAGAGCTACAAACATGGCCTCTACAAAAGTCATGTGCTTCAGAAACCTTCCGCATAACCAAAGCCTTTCAAAGCGATTTGTTATCATCAGTTAGCTCGTGCCAGTATTCTTATTAGTCCAAATTTGAGTAAACTATACTAAAGCTCGTACATAGATCTTCGTTTCCGCCTAACAACAATCCACAGTCCTATATAATATATGTGTAAATATTTAAAATAAAGTCCATGTTCCTCAGCGGACGAGCAGGGCTGCCTCCCGGCGGACTACTGCCCCGAGCGCTGCGCTTGCGCCGGGACCGTGGTGAGATGTGCTCGAGCCAGACTGACCTCGCTTCCGCCGAGAATACCGCCCTACACCACGGAACTGTTAGTGATGCTAGGAAATACTGAAGCGAGATTAGTCTTTATGAGAAACTTATATTTTTCGGATTACTACGCGTGTTTTTATATTTTAAAAACTACACACCCGACGTTTCGGTTGCTTAGCAACAAACTATGAATGTGAATGAATATGTTGTTTTTAAAGTTATAAAATACGCGAAGTAACCCGAAAAATATTAGTTTCATTTAAATGAATACTCGCGGAGGCCTCACATCTAAGGTTTTACGCCTGATATGGATAAAAGTCTAGATATATATAGCATAGAAAAAGTCCCCCGCCAGGGTCCCGAACCTGCGATCTATGAAATATCTCTTCCAGTCGCTTTCCCGACCAAGCTATCGTGACCCTGCTATATCCGTTCTTGTTCAGATCAATCTTCCCAACTATTTCCGTTTCCCTCCTCTAGTTTTCTTTGTTCCTTTTTGCGAACACTTAAATCCAATTAATATTATAAAACTGAACGTCCCGAGGGCTGTGCGGATGACTGATGTTCTTTCGCAAAAACATCTAAATTTATTGCGAAGAAATTTTACAGTAATATGGACTGGACATAAAAATAACATATGGGCTATTTATTCTTAAATTATGGGAAATACCAAGATTTGGCAATAAGCAGAACTATAAGTTATATATAATATTTATAGGCTATAAGTAATATATAATATTAATCCCAGGTACTTGGAGTCCAACGAGATCACCAGCATCTCCTCGGAGCAGGTCCGTCACTTGACGCAGCTGACGAGGCTGGACCTCTCCAACAACAGGATCGCAGTGCTCTCCAACAACACCTTCGAAGGTCTCAGCAAGCTCTCCACGCTCATCGTCAGTTACAACAGGCTGAGATGCGTTCAGGTCCGTGTCTCGTACCAACTAACCTTAAAACATTCACACATACTGCATATAGTAATAAAAAATAACGATTTAAATGTACTTTTAAGTCTTATTAGTTAATAATGTTCGTTCCGAGACCACGCAAAAAGTATTTAAATTAAGAATCTTTCAATAACGTACAATAATTACTAAAGACCATAATAGATGGCGCCACTTCTGTTTGAGACAGTAATTGTTTGAGTACTTGGAATTTAAATAAGTTAAAATAAGGTTATTTATTAGAGACAAATAATTATAATGTATTCACTTATTACCAAAAACAATTAGCACATTTAGATCAGTTTATTTATATTGTCTAGTTGTAAGTTTCATTACTGGGACGTATTTGCTTCATACGCCAACGCTCGTTCACAGCGGGACGCGCTCAAGGGTCTGACGCAGCTCCGCGTGCTGTCTCTCCACGGCAACAACATCTCCACTCTGGCGGACGGGGTCTTCAGAGACCTCGAATCCATATCACACGTGTGAGTTTGTGCTTACAAAAAATAATAATGTCTATTGATTATTTAATATAAATAATTTTAACTGAATATATGTGTACGGCGAGAAGTAAGAGTATCCAGTACTTCCACTTCGATATTTATTGGTCCCCAACTCGTAACAGAGCCTTGTAATATTCAAGGTAACATATGTATGCGAGGGTCAGTTAATACCCTACAGAGGGCGCTAGTTTCGCTCATAAGAGTTTGCGTTAAATAACAAAAGATTAAACGTAATGCGAATCAAGTCTAGTCCAGTCTAACTATAAATTATAAAATGCATTGTTAAGTACAAGTCTACTACACCTCATATATAGATGTCGCTAGTTCACTATGAAGTATTATTTTATGTAAGTAAACTATTATAGTTAACAATCCCTACATATATACCAAATTAACATTGTAACTTTTTTGTCTGCCTGTTTAATCTTAGTTATATATCATTTGGCATAGCTAGTTCTTGCCAGGAATAGAAGACAAATATTAATTTTACTATCGGGAGTGATCATTCTTTTAGTTTTAACTGAAATTAATTATTATTTTAAGCGCCATCTAGCGGATTTTTCAGCAATGATTGAAAATAAACAAATGCTTTTGATTAAAACTATCATAAAAAAATCAGATATAAATATTGAAAAAAATTAAATGTATTACAACTTTATTATTATCTTTTTATTATCTTTTTATTAAAATAAGTTAAATAGGTGATAGCTAAAGTATCCACATTCTTTAGTGCCCTGGGGTCCAACCCCTTGTACTGCGACTGCAGCGCGCGCTGGCTGTCCGAGTGGGTCAAAGTGTCCGGGGAGTATGTGGAGGCGGGCATCGCTCGCTGTGTGGCCCCACCGCCCATGAGGGACAAACTGTTGCTCAGCACAGCTACGAGCGCTTTCGTTTGTAACGGTGAGTACGGCACAGGCAGGGTTATACCGTTTGAATTAAAAGACAAAATACGTAAGAAAAAATAATAAAAGCGAGCCGGGCTTGAAGCCGTTTCCGTAAAATCTAATTCGAAATGCCTCACCAGTTGATCCATCGCGTCCTTACTTAGTGTAAAGAGATCTCTTGACTTCCGCTGTCTGTCCTGGGCTTTAGCTCAACTTGTGTTTAGTTTTAAAAACAATCGCGAATAGCATTTTTGTTTAGAACGCTCTTATATCCCGAGCATCTCTCGGTTCGTGGAAACGAAAATCTTTCCTACAACATATTTTTCATAGTTAACTCGTGAAGACACCGAAACTATATATTTAAATAATAATAGTCTTAACTGAGTTAATTCGGTAATTTCTGTGGTAACATTTTATTCTCCTCCCCGCACCAGGTAACCCCCCACCGGAAGTCGTGTCCAAATGCGACCGCTGCTACCGGAACCCGTGTCTGAACCAAGGCACGTGTCGCTCCACCGCATCCGGAGGCTTCGCCTGTTCCTGTGCCCGAGGCTTCCACGGAGAAACTTGTCAGTATGAGATAGACGCGTGCTACGGCTCTCCCTGCGCCCAGGGAACCTGCCAGCTGCTGGAAGAGGGGAGGTTCCAGTAAGTAAACAACGCTACAGTATGAGCATAGCTAGAGGGTGACTCTAGGAGAGAACAAGACGTGTTGGCAGATATGAGTCAGGTTGTCAGAATATATTTCGTTAGATATTACATATTAAACTAGTGCTGAGCGAAGCGAGCGAAACGAACAACGCTATACTGGCGACTCGGGCTGTTGAGTAAGACACAGTTTCCAGCTCATGTAAGACACAGTTTCCGCTCAACGTCTTTGTGGTGTTCTTGTCTGTAACATTGCTCGATACTTCATTCATTAAAGTCGTGCGCCACAAGTTTCTGCTTAAAAAATATTTCGCCGGTACACATGTGAACACAAGTATGGTTCTTGGCACACAACCTTAATTAACGCTCGCCGGTGACAGCTGCAGCGGGCGGGGCGAAATAAAATAAACTACTTACATCCGAAGAAAACTTTAGATTTTGCTAAATTTCTGTATACTTTTTAGGGTATATATATATATATATATATAAGTTATAATAAACCTTGGTAAATAACCTTCCTTGGCACAGTTGTGCGTGTCATGCTGGATACACAGGCGTGAGGTGTGAGGTGGACATTGACGATTGTGTCGGCCACCGCTGCAAGAACAACGCGACCTGTGTGGACCACCTGGAGGGCTACACCTGCAAGTGCGCTCCAGGTTTCATGGGTGAGTGCCAAGTGGAGATCTTCTTAAACACGGTCATAGTTCTTTACAAAGAAATAAAATTCTACCGTGTTTTTGTGACATGATAGTCAATATGGAAATATATTATCTATTAAAGGACATTTTCTTTTTCAAGTTTTGTCTGTTTGTTCCGTTTAATATCAGAAACGGCTGCACCGATTCTGATGAGACGTCACGTGTAGAGTAGCTCAGGCTACATTGTGTGTATTCATAAAGACTAATGAAACGCACGAGCAAAGCTAATGTGGATTTAAATCATAAGCTGATCGCTCTCGCTTGTGTATTCTTCTAAATAATACTTCCTCATCAGGCGAGTTCTGCGAGAAGAAGATACCGTTCTGCACGAGCGGCTTCAACCCTTGCGCCAACGGAGCCTCGTGCGTGGACCTCGGCAGCCACTACACGTGCGCGTGCCCCAAGGGCTACTCGGGACAGAACTGCACTATCAACGCGGACGACTGTATGAACCACATGTGCCAGGTGCGGGCCTGAAAACTATTCTCTTATATGTTGTAGTTCAGGATGTACTTTGGGAAAACGACATGACATTTAGAAATGTCGTTGATTTTAAAAAGAGTGACGTCAGCCCAAATGACGTCACCAACTTAGTTCTTGATTGTCGTCAAGCTATTGAAGGTAACCTTTAGACGGTTTGACCGATCCTTTACTTCAAAGAGATCCGTTCCCTGCAACGGCTCGAGCGAGACTGTTTTTACTCTGTGCCCCCGCCTCTATTTATACCAACCGACACTCATTGTTGTTATCGCACTTGCACGGGTCGTTATGATAAATTATGGACAATTTTAATAATAGGAATAGCGCCGATACATTAATGTGAAGCCGTCATCCAGACGACAGATGTCGCCGTTAGATAATATATGTATCATATAAAACACCCTGTCTGTTTCTATTGAAACAAAAATGAAACCCACGCGAAGGAAGTCGCAGGACGTAACTAGTGCAATATAATATCAGAACGGCGCTACTTGTATGGACGGGCTGGACGAGTACCGCTGCGCATGCGCCGCGGGGTACGCGGGCCGGTACTGCGAGGCGGCGCCCCACGCGGCTCTGGGGACTTCGCCCTGCGCGCACCACGACTGTGTGCACGGAGTCTGCTATCTGCCGGCCCTGGCGCTACACGTGCGTATAACCTCACTATCCACCAACACACACGTGGCCAGTGGATAATATGAAACTTACATATCACACCGGCGAAGACGCTCATACCGAGCGCGTGGCCGACGGGTGTATAATTAAATATCAGTGGATCATCTCCAGGATGACATCATGATGGAGAGACCTCTGCTAGCGCCGCCCGACTACCTCTGCAAGTGCGCGCCGGGATACTCGGGTTCGTATACACAGACTTGTCACGCGCCCAATCAAAATAACTAACAGCCCCTGGCTAAAGTAATAGAAATGAATTAATTTTAACAGCTATTGTTATTTTACTTAAGACTCACCAACACTTGCTGATGTTTAAATCCTAGCTTTCTATTCGTTTGTAAGTCAAACATATCAGCGCCATCTACTGGCCGCTTAACACGAACTCCCCGTAACCTTGCGCTTCTGATTCATTCTCTATGCGCGACCCACCCGGGTGCAGGTCGGTACTGTGAATACCTGACCTCTCTGACCTTCAACCACAACGACTCTCTCGTCGAACTGGAACCGCTAAGGACCTCGCCGCAAGCTAACGTCACACTCGGTAAGTCAGACCAAAATTCACAATACTATAGACATTCAAATTTCATCAAAACCGGAGTCGAATCTGCGACCTCTTGAACACACCTCTCGTGTTGCTTTGCTGACTTGGCCGTCGCGCGCTAACTCGCGTCGAGTTAAGTACTTATTTTATATAATCACTAATTAAGGACAAACCAGTGGCCTATTCATATATTAATCTAATGTTATGGTCCAGTTAAAATTCACAAAACTGTTATTTATTGGATTTGCTACTCTTTAGACATTTTATCATTACGGCCATCTTTAGTGTCTGAAGTCCATTAAAGTGACTATCTGTAAATATTGAAAACGCATTCTTTAAGTTGTTTTTAAGTAATATATGGAACAGTGGGACTCTTTTTTTTTTTTTTGGTCGCCGGCATCTCTAATAAATAAGTTCGTAACGCAAGTAAAACATCTTTTTAAAGTTTAGACGTATATTTTTTATGGAATTTGCAGGTGAGAATGGGACGTAATACAAACTAATGCTGTTCCTTTTTTTATCTGTATTATTCAGTTCAGTTTATTTGGTCGCGAGTTGTTTTAATTTAAACGAAAGAAGATAACTTTGTCTTGGTTCATATAAATTTGCGGCGTACCTCTGAAGGCTGTGTTAACATAGTGAGATCTAACACTGTGTGTGTGTTTGTTAAGTTTTTAGCACAAAACAGTTGCACGGAGTCCTCATGTACTTCGGAGACAACGAACACTTGGCCGTGGAGCTGTTCAACGGAAGAATTAGAGTTAGCTACGACGTCGGCAACCATCCCACGTCCACCATGTACAGGTACCAACAAACATCGTCTCGAGCAATATAGTTTTTATCCAACACCTGGGATTCCCTCATCAAAATACAAATTCCATGTCCATGCTTCTGCATGTCCACGCTTCAGCTAGATATCAAGGTACAAAACAGTCTTCGTGCGTCCAGAGCGGTGTGAGAAAGTTAAGAGATCGTTGACGCTAGACAAACAACAAGACTAACTGACGAACACTCTCACTCGCCCCTGATCGCGGTTGTTGTTGAGGAAACGAAATGTCGGGATCATGTGCATATAGAATAATAAAAAAATCGTGCTTTCATTGAAATGATTACATGCGAAAATCTTAGCTACCATTATTCCAAATAATGACATTGAGGATGTCTATCAACGATGTCATTTCCGGTTTGAGCTTTTAATGGATGCTTAGGTAAAATTTTTGCAAATTTTTATATTTTTACAGCTTCGAAATGGTGTCCGACGGTAACTACCACAAAGCTGAGCTTTTGGCCATCAAGAAGAATTTCACTCTCCGCGTCGACGACGGGCCCGCCAGGTCCATCATAAACGAAGGTAGTTATATGAAAAATAAATGAATACAAGAAACTGAACATAAAAAAAAATATGAATATAGGAAAATAGGAAGTACTTCAGCTAACGTAACGACGCGCACACTGTTACCTTCGCTGCATAGCAACAATACCATGCATGTGCTCGGAATCTACCGACTCTCTCTCTCTCTCTCCTACTTTCTATATTTGTGTATCTTTCTGTCTCTTTCCCTCACTGTTAAACTTATAACGCAACCTTTGTTGAAGGTCGCATAAAAAGTTTTACTTCTAAAATACGGAGCACAAAAATAAGCCAAACGTGTTTTCGGTTCAAACAAAACATTCCCATCATCATGTAACCCACAGGCAGCAACGAATTCCTCCGCCTGGAGCGCCCGATGTTCGTGGGAGGTGTGCCGCCGGATGTCGCCAAGGACGCCTTCAGCAAGTGGCACCTCCGAAACATAACTAGCTTCAAAGGTATACATTGAATGAGACAACGCTGCCATCTTTAAACTCAAACAATGTGTATAATCTGTGGACCTCTGCAGGGTGTCTCAAAGAGGCGTGGATCAACCACAAACGTGTTGACTTCGTGAACGCAGCTCGAGCGACTCGGACCACCGCGGGTTGCGGGGGCGGAGGCCTAGCCGGGCCCGGGGCCGAGGAGCCCCCGGCGCCCCCGCACGCTCTCCAGGAAGACGGCGCGCACGAACCAGTATGTATCACGCTTCACATGTATATGTCGCAGAATGAGATCGATTTAAAATCCGTGCTCGTCATCAGAGTCCGCCATGTTGAATTTCAGTTGTAGTGACGTCAACAGCTGACGAAACAGTTTGAAGTTAGCATCCAAGGAGCTTGACAAGTCGCCGGTTAATATAACGAATTACTATGGGTTGCTATCAGACGCTGTCTCTAACACATGTGTTGTATAACTTGAGCCTGGATTTCTATATTTTATTCTTCACAAAGTCTTAAAGAATCTGAGCTGAACTAGGACTACCTTACAACTGATATCTCAAAAAAGGGCATATACATATATACTTCAATCATATATACTGTATTCGTACTTATATCTTTATTTAAGGAAATATCCCAGTGTTTGTTCTGTTTACCGTTATTTTATCTGTTAGGACCCCTGCGTGCCGAATCCTTGCGCTCGCGGCGGGCGCTGCGTCCGTGAGGCGGGCTCCCGGTCCGACTACACGTGTCGCTGCCGCGCCGGCACCGCGGGGGCGCAGTGCGAGCGCCGAGCGTCCGTTGGTGAGGCATACATTTAAAAATATATAAAGTTCATTTCAATTCTGCTCCTTGCAAAACTATGATAATCTTTTTTATTACTTCTCTGTATTCTGTGACGTCATTGTGACGGCACGTTTAGTTATTTCTACTAAAATGTCATTATAATATGTCCACACAGATGATATACAAATAATCTTACACTCGATTTATATTGAAACTGTATTAATTTGGCAAAATGAAAAACAATATTTACTTTATGCGACTTTCTTTGTATCAAAAAAGCATAGATAGATTGTTTCCAAAACACTGCATTTCCAAGCTAATCGCTAATTTGTATGTCTGAAGGCAGTACACCAGTCATCACTCAGTCGAAACTTCCTCCTCGAAAACAGGTCATCAACAACGTCCAAGCATCGCCAGGTGAGTGTGATAAAGATATTATATTATTGACGAGGCCACTACGACGTCAGATTCAATATTATTTCCTTTTCAGCTGCACCTTCGCCGAAGCAGTATCCAGACCAAGCCTCTGCACCACAAATGCCATCAACTGCAGCCTGCAGAAAGGTGACCGCAATAAATATGTTCTACAACATTGCTATAAAATTATATAAGGCGCACATTTTTGTTTATTTTATTACATATTATGTGCATTTATCAATTTAAAAAAAGGTCTTTTCTGATTGATCGGTTTAATTTGAATCTAATTTCTTTAATAGGAAGCGACGCGTGAATTTATAACAGAGGGCTCGTGTAGGAGCCGCAGGCCTGTCCGAGGGGCCCGCTGTACCGCCCGGACTGTGGGGCCCGGAGACAGTGGGGGGGCCTGTCCGCGAGCGACGTGCTGCGCTCCAAGGAAGACTAAGAAAAGGAAGGTTAGTCTCATTTCTCACATTGGAGTTGTTTCATTTACTTATCATTAAGAAAATAAATAATATCAAGAACTTCGTGTGATACTTAACAGAGATATTTAACTGGTGTCAATTTGTTTCAGATTCGGCTCGTCTGCTCGGACGGCACGCGGTACACCAAAGACATAGAGATAGTGCGGAAATGCGCCTGCGGGAAGAAATGTCCAGCGAGGAACACACCATTCCTACACTAGATGTAGACATCCCTTATACTACGACATTATCCTGTACACGCCTTTATAAACATCCAATCCCTCGTGTGTACACACCTTAAGAACGCCGACTTCATCGTAGCGACCCGATTTTTATAATTGGTTTAAATCGTACTAAGTATTTACCAAAAAAAAAAGCGTAACTTAAACTTTATCATATTAATATTTTATTTGATTATATCAATGACTGTCGAGGCCTATCACGTATGGCCTAAATTGATAGAAATACAATATTATCACACACGCTGACTGCCATTTTAATTCGTAGATATTGTAATAATCGTGAATATTAATGTTTTATATTTAGACGTAGTGATGTACCCCGTTAGATGTAACACTTAAATATACTCAAAGATAAGTAATTTATGCATTTGCTGTTATACTTGCGCCCTAGAGGCTAATTTTAAATATGGAACTTGATATTTTTTTTTAACCGCGAACGCGTGTTGAACCTTAACATTATTATGTGTTCATTTTATATATCATTTAGCTAATTGTTAAGTAATTCGTATTTATAAGTTAGTTTTAAGACGTCTATATAAATTATTCTCTTTTAAATTGTAACCTAAGTCTTGCCATAAATTATATTTTGGTCAAAGTATCCGCTTTTCTAAGACGCGACCGTATTCGGCTATACCACTTTTAGTTTTTATAATAGAACTTTTTCGAACGATCCTCTTTTGTAAATTATGGATTATTTATTGAAGTTTATTTGCTTGTCTCAATGAAGGCTTGTTTACTGTAAATTTGTAGTTAAGATTATTGTATAGAAAAAATAATTTAGATGACACGCATTCCCTATTTATTTTCTTATGTTTTTTTTATGAACGCATAAACTCATCATTAATTATATATTTCTTTCAGTATTAATAATTTGTTATTTAGAGAGAAGTCTATGGTTTTTTTTTATATTATACACCCAAGTTTATCGAACGGCACAATAGCTACCGGTCCATAAAGATTTCTCTATACTAGTGTAAGCTTTAAGTTACATACCATAGACAGTACATGCGCTTTTTATCGGTAATAATTAAAAGGTCATATTGTCTATGAACTTTATAATTTATTTGATGTAATAAAAGAGGATGTTAGATAAAAAATTGTTTTTTTTTTCAATATAACCCAACACAGTACAATACAGATTTTCTTTTTAAAACAAAAAAGCGCGAAAATCAAACTTATTGTAATTGAGTCCTTAAATTCCAACAACGTTCTTATTTACGGAGATTTCTCGAAACGGAATTATAAAAAAAAGTTTAGAAATGAATGAAACAAGAAAACAATTATCCCTCGAAATTTTTACAGTATTGTGAGTTTATCGAGACACAGAAATATATAAAAAATGCAACTTAATATAAATTAAAAGAAACAGAACGTGGCTAAAGAAAATAAATGTGAACACACAAACTTCTTGTTCTTCTTCTTCTTGGTTAGTGGCGTTTCCTTGTAGATTTTGCCAATGTCATGTGCCGATATTATACAAATTTTCTTAAAACTATATATTCATATGTGACAGTGACAGTGACAGTGACAGTGACAGTGACATTAGCTAAGGTGACGGAGTCAACATTAAACACCATAGATTGAACCCGGCCTTATGCCCAGGTCAATATTCTAAATAATCTGACCATAGTATTCTCGTTGACCGTCTCTCCAATAATTAGAACTATCAAGCATTGTTATAATAATAATGAAACTGCTTGGTGGCATTTTTATTAATATTAATATACTATATGTTTACGTTCAGTCTGATAAAGGCAGTGTTAGTGATAATTTTTTTTCTAATTAAATAGGAATTATTTTATAATAAAATATATTTCTAAGAAAGTCTTCGCCGTGCATAGAAATTTGACAAGCTATCTTTAGCATTAATGCCCGCTTCAATTATGTAGGGTGGCAACCAGAGGCTCCAGGAAAACAAAGAACTTACTTATATGTAGATATCGGCGCAATTGTTATTATTTGAATAACTAATAATTGAGGGTAGTTGAAATTATCAGGTGTCATCCGCATAACCACCGGTGCAAGTGAAGTCACAACAATGTTGGTAAAGAGGCGAGAATTGAGATTACAGAGAGTCTCGCTCAGGCCGTTGCAGGGCACGGACCTCTTCGTAAGGTGTTCGTCAAACCGTCTACGAGGTTACCTTCAAGAATGAAATCCTGACGACATTCAAGAATATAATATCGGTGACGTCAGGTATGCTGACGTCACTCTTTAAAAAAACGACAGTGCTTCCTACTCCTACATATATTATAATCAGAATTGCGTATTAAAACTTATAACCTACACCTAAGAATACATGATTGCCCCGATGTTAGGACAGCAATCCCATTCCATAGCTTGTGTGGCATTAGGAACTTTCTGATTCACACGGCTTGGTGTTCTTTCCGCGGAGTCAGCGGCGTCACTCGTTATATGATATTTTATCCATACAACGATGTTGCCCCGGCGATGTCCATTTATTTCTTAATACGTTGCGCGTGCGTTACCTTCTCACAACATTTTCTGTAAATACACATCTTCTGGACCTATTATGAAATTCGAATAATGCTCACAATTACAAAATTTTTTTTGGATTCAGCTGACTTACTAAAAATCCATCAGCATACATAGGCTTATTTATTTAAATAATTTCCTAAATTAACGGATCTGGAATAAAACTGTCTTTTAATATTTTTTTTACTTAGAGCCATGGTTTTTTTATTATATACTCAAGTTTATTCTTCTGATGGTATATATAAATATATATGTATTGCTTTTTATTCCTTCTGATGATATTATCGGAAGGAATAAAAAGCAAATATTGCTCTCAGGTTCAACTCTCTGAAGCAATAATAGTACCTCTAAAACGGAGATTCCAGGGAAAGAAAATATCAGATAAATGATGCACAAATGATCGAACATATTAGAGTATTAAGTTAGAAGCATGAATATTACAGTTGACAATACATATTGGGAGAGATCAACAAGCTTTAAATAAATGGGTGTGTAATAAATGTCCTGTATAAATTCTAGTGGCTAAAACCAATGGCATCAAATTGAAAATCTGGAGATTGTTCAGTGTGATAGACAGATTTCGTTTCATTTGTTTTTATTTTCACTAAATCATTTCTATTAATTTTATTCGTTGGCAATACTATATCCATAAACTTTATGTACTGGCAATTCTAATGACAAGGCCATCAAATTTTGTGTGTTGTCACTGTATGTAGTTGTCATAATATAATCTCGTTATAATATACAATTCACATTTAGTGTTTATATTTTGTATGCTGTGTTTTGAAGGAATAACTGTGTAACTAGTACAGTTCGTATGTTGACAGATCTTCCGATATTGTATTTGAGTTTCAAAAAGGGTAAACGTCTTTAATATATTGTATTCAAAATATTTTCAGGTCGGAGATTGTTATCGGCCTTCGCGTAGGATTATATCCGGTTAAAAATTAACAAAAAAATGGATCCCCTGGTGGAAGAGCAAGAAACGACAATGTTCAATCCTATAACGTTGAGTGAGTTCGTTGAAACTAAATTATTTACCCGATGCTGCATTATTGCATCACATTCAGGCATGTTACCTTTAGCAAAGCTTCTACATAATTAATGAGCCAAAAACAATATGAAAGTAAAATATACGCAACCTATAGTATAGCTACCTTAACACACCACGCAAATGCTGTTGGTTTTAGTGGAAAAACAAAATGTAGAGACATCATCACTTGCATCCCTCAGAACATTAAAACCTATTTTCTCGAAACATATATAAAATATCTAAATGTCAATCCGTCAGAGTCATGGCACTCAATTTAAGCATTTAAAAAAAAATATAATTATTATTTCTCATAACAATACTCAAGAATAAAAATGTTGACATTGTCATAATATTCCACGATTGCAGTGCGAATGAAGCCTAATTTAAAAAAAATGTGTCAATTTTTATTATCACTAAATAATTTAATAAAATACTGTTTTCATGGAGGTGACAAGTAGTTATTCGTTTTAAGTAAACTTATAACATTATTACTTTAACTAAAATAATACTAATATTTTCGGATGTACTACGCGTGTTTTCATTACTTTAAACTACATGCTCCCCATTCTCATCTCGTCTGCTGCAAAGTAACCGAAACGTCGGGAGTAGTTTAACAATAATAAAAACGCGTAGTGGATCCGTAAATATTAGTTTCATTGAAACGAATACTTCTTAAAGTCTTACACATATTCCAGCTCTAGGCTTCTTGTCTTCATACGGCTGGTACATCGTCGGAGCAAGCGCCCTTATCATGTATGCCACGACTAAACTACGGCCACGTTTGGATAAATGGAGGGAGTCTCAAGAAGACGCTAAGTACCACAAAGGTGAATTGCCTTCATTGTAATTATGAACACTTAATGTCTTCTCAGTACTTGTAACTAATTCTCTAAATACTTTCATACATTTTTTGTATTAAACAATATGTTGTCAAGGACAATGTCGGTAGGTCATATTGTATTAGGTTCCGTCGGACAGTCTTGCTATTAAGCAGAAAACACGTATTACGTTTATTGAATACTGAAGTCCAGAAAGAAGAAAAGAAGGTATCCCAAGCAGGAAGTTAAATTTAGGTTAGAATTGTCAAAAAAAAAATGCTACCAGCCATGAATAGTAATAGGAATTTTAGTACCTTGCTTGTTAATACAATTGTACTGTTCATTTCATTATGTCAAATTTCTAATAGTATCAAAATCTGACTGAAATTCAAATATAAATATCACTTCATACAAATAATGAAAATTAAATAGTGTATAGGTAACTTAATTCAATCCGTTTAGAAGTCCAGGTTAGAGGTCCCAGGTGCTTAGACATATTTTGTTTAAGATTCCGATCTTGGTGCGGCCAGACGTCGGGCTGAACAAGAGGCCAGGGAAAAACAGCAA
The DNA here is from genome assembly GCF_018135715.1 of Danaus plexippus. Lineage (NCBI taxonomy): Eukaryota > Metazoa > Arthropoda > Insecta > Lepidoptera > Nymphalidae > Danaus > Danaus plexippus. The sequence continues at coordinate 1,463,701 of NW_026869858.1, forward strand.
CGGGCTTTGGAGGAAGCTTCTAGAAGAGCGGCAGAGGAAAAGACACTGGTAGTTATATGTATAAGGTTTTATACATTACCATAGACGGCACATATTTTCACAGATTATGTATTCTTGGTGTTGCCATCACAAAAATTGTAATAAAGAAATATAGGTTTTTTCTTGTTTTTATGGATGCTATGGTTAACTTTCTATCATTCTTGATCCTATCTTTGCGTTGTCTTACATCATGATGGAATTTTTTAGACATTTGTCACCATTAAATATTTAGAAGCTAGACAGAGTAATAAGATGTGAGGCTCTGAAGAAAAATATGTTTTCCCTAATCTATAAATCACACACATTTCATACACAGCTTAGTTAGGAGACAAGTAATACTGTTACAAGTGGCGCCATCCACACTGATTAACATACACTATAATCCTTATATATATAATAATGTATACATGGATATTGCCAGGATAAAATTGTCTGAAACCTGTTCCTAAATTTAACATATATAGAACCTATATTATTTTAAAGTTGTGATGGCAACATTTGGGTATAAACTTGTAATTGACAGCTATAAATACTGGCTCAAACCATTTTGTAGGACATTACAAGAATAAGCGGTGCACATTCAGCATGAAGACTGAAATTGTAAATAAGCAAAACCACAGGCAAAACTAGATTAAATTTAATATATATGACATATTATTTACAGCGTGAGGAGCGGAAGAGAGCAGAGGCTTTGGAACGTCTGCAGAAGTATGGAAGTGATTTAGGAGCCGGCAGGACATTGAGAGATGACGGTTAGTGAAACAAATATATATATATATCATCATATTATAAGAAAAATTTTATGTCAATCCTTAGCACAAAAACAAAGACAGGCAGAGTTTATGTGAAGATATCTCTTGAAAATTCATATATATGTTAAATTGAGAAATAGGGGGGCAGTACTTTGTTACTTTTAAGTACAATAATATTAGCCGACCAACATTATATATATATATTCGTCTGTCCGTCCGGCGACGCATCATTTAGTACAACACACGTCAATTAGTGGAAGAACGAATGCTACATTTGTCTTTGGCAAAAACATATATAACCTCATTTTAAAGCATAATTGCCCACCAACTGAGCCCTCTATACTCATTTAATCAATCAATCCTGTATATTATAATACAACATATATCTTGAATGTTTCAGACTTTCTTCCTCTGAGTGGCGGAGCTTCAACATCTTCGTACCGAGCACCGAAAAGGTCCGCCTGCAGCCGGGGAGGATGTGGCCGATAGAGATACATAACACATATAGACACACATATATATATATAATTACTACAAATTACAGAATAAATATTTAAAAAATACAAAATCTTATTGAAAAGCTGGTTTTAATTATAAATTGCAATTCTGCAATTACAATTACAAATTGCAATTCTGCAATTACAATTACAAATTGCAATTCTGCAACGTCTCATGTATATGCCTTATTCTATTTCTATATATGGAATAAAATTTTATGTATTTTTACTTATTTTAAACAGAAAATTTATCATTTGGGATATTAAAATTATTGTATGGAGCTTTGATACAATACAAGATGTTTGAAATAAATTTCAAGCCAATGGAATATTGTATCGGGTGTAAGGAAATAAAGATTGTACATAATAATCTTCGTTTTTTAATAATTTTTGATAAAATTCACTCTAAAATTATAAGTACTGTATTATTTTACTATGGCAATGCTACTACACTAAGGAGGATGTAATGAATTTTAAAACAAACTCAACGTTATGGTGGCATAAAAAAATAGTTGTCATATTGCTGCACTAATGTTTTTTTCTACAAATTATTGTCGGAAAATGATTAAAAGCTATAATTCCTGTAATACGTTCACTAATTATAAAACGATAGATAAGGTTCTTTAATAAAGGATCCACTCGTCGTTAGCTCGAAGGACACTGACATATAGATTATATGTACTTAAAATATACGTAAAACTGAATTCATCAAAGCTGCTGAGAAATATCACCGAAATCACAGGTTCAAGCTATGTACACTTGATAATAAGATATTTATATGTATATCAATAACATAATAGATGTGAAATACAAGAAATACATAAGATATAAAAACCGTTTGTTTTAAAACAAATCCTATATTATTGTCAATAAAAAAAAATTGAGTTGTGTAAAAAAAAGAAAAAATAATAATTGTTGTAATTTTAAGTAATACGATTATTTTATTTAAATAAACTTTATAAATAAAAATAGTTAATTAATTATTTTTAATTAAGTATGAAATAAAAGATTCCAATTTATTTTCAATATATTATATGGCAACATTAATTTCAATGACACTAATTATTAATTAATAATTTTTCAAACGTAAAGGTGGTTAAAAAAGAATTGCATTTTCTTAAAAAAATACTGTTTGATTTATAATAAAATATATAAAAAATGTACCGAATATTGATCATGAAGTCTTGTGGTTTTAAGTAACTGAATTAGACGCTGGAGTTGTTCGTGAATTATAGAAAGTAGACGCCAGTGAGAAACTATTGTTTACTTAAAAATATTACTTTTATTCGATTTCTAGTAAGTTGTCTATTAATTAACACACACATATAATATTATCAACATATTTGAATTGATATTATGTTTTATTACGATTTGTCTATTAAAAAATATCAGCTGGCCTGCGGACCTTAAGACGCTTCAGTTGAAAGTTGAAACTATTCAGTTCAAACAATACTAATCTGCATATATATATATTTAAAGTAACGTTAAAAATCAATTTCATAATAAAAAGATAAAAATTTTTATTGAGCGTGAAAGTATTTAACAAAGAAGTCGTAATATTTGTGTGATTTAAAGAACAAAGATGGAGAGAATCACGAAACGTCGTTAGTACATGTTTCAAGTTATAAACAATGATATTATATTATTATTATAAAAAGTTATAAATAGTCAATGAATTGGAACAGAAGTTTCGAAACTAAGAATGATTTTGTTTAAATGATTGCGAAACTACTAAAGAAATCGCAGAAGCAAGCTTAATACAAGTTCAAATCGGCACACTGATTACAGGGCGTTTCCAGTTCATACTTCATCCCGCATTAACGTAACGTTTCATGTGTATTATGATGTAAACTCGTGCTAAGCGTACAGTTTTTAATAAGTTGATATTACTAGCAGGAGAATAACTCGAGATATGAGATGATGTTTTACACAGTACCAAGGACGTTTCTGGTGAGATTTATTCGTCACAAAATAATAAAAAGTATTTAATTATGTAGAATTATTTTAAATACTTATTTACTGTAATGTTATTGTAGTTCATAAACTGTGTAATGACTTAAACAATTAAATCCCTGTGAGCAGGATTTTGCATTACTATCCGTTGTCATAGTAACGTCTGTTTGATCGTAATACTTCAAGTTATATAGTTAAATTTATATCTCATATAAAATATAATAAAAATGTTTAGTGTTGAATGTATATTCAAAGAAATTTGCCAACTCGATAGTCTTATAACGTCAATAAAATAGACGTTGCCGGTATGGTCTGATCGCTACCTCCGATACAATGGAATAATAATAAAAGCAAGCCGTGCTTATTTCACTTACAATAACGGGGTCTCAGATATTGCAAATGTTAGCAAACTTTAGAAATTCCTCGACGCGAGTCACGAATCGCGACCTATCCTACCGCGGTCGTGTGGACGAAGCGAAACCTTTTCTACTGGAACAGGTTACAGCCCACGGATGTATAACCTGACATATATATATTTCTTTCTCTCATCCCGGGGACGGATTCTGCGGGGAGTTAGGATCGTGTGCGTATTTGTCGTAAGCATATTGAGTCGTCTCAATTGATCCGTGTCGCCGAGTTCGTTTAAAATTGACTTAGTAAATGATTAGTGAAGCGGTACTCGGTACTCGGTAGGCGCAACGCGAAGCCCTACAACATGAAACAGGGGCTGAGCTAGAGACGAACGCGTCGCCACCGTACTTACTGCGGACTTGTATACATCTCTCTGTCAGACCCCGGCTGTGCGAGCGAGAGGGGAGAGCGCGGTGACGTCACGGCGCGGGGAGGGCGAGCGGCTAGTGTACGGCCGACCGCCACGACGAGCGGACGGGTGCACGATGCGTGCTCGGTGAACAAAACAATCGCGATGCTGTTCGAGAGTCCCAACGCGAAACTGTTCCCGGCTTTCAACATTCCTCCGCCCGTCAGGCTCAGGTGAGCGAGCCCTTACTTACCCTAGCTGTACTTGTCCGCCTCGCGTCCGTGTGTCCAGTGCCAAGTGTTCCGAAGCCGTACGAACGCCGACAGAGTGATATTTTACCAGTTGAGCCGAGCGACATTGTGGCAGTCCCTGTTCGCTTCACAGACCGTACGTCGATACCACTCCAGTGGTCCGTTTGCCTGCGTCGTGTCCGACTCCCGACCACGCTCTAGTCATCTCGGGTCGTTTTCACGGCTGCATTTCGTTTTGTCATTGTTACCTTACGACGGAGCGTTTCGAGATGTGTTCCTGTATCGATGTGGCGCTGTGAGCGTGCGGACCGGCTCATTGTAAACACCAGACGTCGTGCCGTGTCGCCCTCTTCCATCGGAGCGTGTTTTTGTTTTTATTGCCGGTGTTACAACACTGTCCTGTGTGCCGGCCGCCGCCCTTGCTGCCTCGCACTAGAAGCAACAGATATCCGATGCGTAAATGTCAAGTCTGGCCTCCTGGTCGCCTCTAACGTACGACACAAAGCTAGATGACAAATGGTTTATGAAAACGTAAATGTCTGAATATCAAAGATAGATTTCTCAGAAGCGTGCGCTAAACATGTCGCCCGTTCCGGATTCCTGAGGAATTTCGAGAACTCGAGACTCTTTCGACCGTGAAAGCATCGCATAGGGTTTGTTCAGCACTTAGACTTGATGCATTATTCTTAATATCTGGTGAGAACTGTCCCGACATGTTTATTTATAATGAAGCGTAGTTGTTATTTCTCGCTCGAGTAACTCATTACTAACCATACGAACGCATACTTTTTTGCTCGGGCGAGCTGTTACGAGAATCCTTTGTATAATTATATGAAGAAAAAAAAAAATCCTAGTTGATTTCACTAGCGATTTACCGCGATCTAATTAGTTCCTCCACGAATCTACGTTGTTTTAATAACATTACACACGACATTACGTAATATGGGCTTTTGTTCATCCAAAACATATCTCGGGGCTGTTCTTGGCGAGACGACGGTCATGTTTTCAAAATACCCCAAAATTTGTTAGATTTCTTGCAGACAGTCCATCTAGTGTTTTCTTAAACCAGAAAGTCGTCCATACAGAGCTATCTTTGTTTTAAAATCGATAGACCTATTTATAGTTGGCAGATGCAAGGACTTGTAAAGTTTCACAAATCGATAAATTAAATGATTTATATCTTGTGAAACACTATTTGTCCCAGCCAGTGTAGCAACCTTGGCATGGTACGTCGATAGATTTTATCAATTAACTCAAATAATTACATCCCTTGTTTATAGAAAATTATTATTACATCGCTGTAACGAAGTTTCTAAATCATTGTAAGTATTGTGTAGAATAATTGAGTGAAAGCGAAAAATTTATCGAGTCTTGTCGCTGTAATACATAAATGTCAATGTTTCTTCTATCAATGGACATATAAACAAGAATTTGTGTAATAAACGGTACCAGCCAATTAAAAGGATGTTTACAGATGTATCGCATATGTCAATTTATATATTATTGCTCGATGAGAGATTGGTATTAAAAATCAATCAATAAAATCGATACCAAATAATAAGCGACGGTAGATCAAAAGATTCTGGTGCTGCAGTGCGACCTCGGTGCTCGTAACCAAATTTTGCCTTCTTGTGTTGGCTCGCTACCAACTCCGATGGAGTCGGAGGAAGGAAACGTTTGTCGAAAACGTATAAATGTCGGCTGTGTGCGATAAATATTTAATGTTCAACACCGAGGCTGCACAACTTGCAGGCCGTACAATTCTCTCAACTTAAAACAGAGACATTGAGCATTTCATTATGATTCGTGGACCTGTCTCTCTGAACGCGCGGTTTACTGTAATGTAGAAAATCTTCAATCAAAGCAAGCAATGCTCCAATGATTACACGAATCGGGGCTCATTTAGTTCTCTACATTAATTCTAACAATCGGCCGCACAAGGGATGGCCGGTTTGTTTCAGCGTTCGTACGATCTATTGTTGTGACGTTTTGCCGTTTCATAATTAAAAAGATTGTTGAACCAATTTAATGCCTCGTAAATATTTTCATGGAAACGGTTGTACACTTAACAGCGTGCTCCGGCGAGTTGAACTAAGAATGATTGATTTACAAGCAAAATACTGTAACGAAATCTATGTGATCGAAGAATACTACGAGCAGATAGACATTTGTGTCCGTATAGATAAATTACTTATATATATTCATAAAAAAAAGTCGTATTTTCTTTACTTGACAAAATTTTCGTACGCAACAAATATTTTCCAAATTATATACTACAAAACACGAACATAAAATATTACATATATTATAAATAGTAATTCAGTATTAAATAATTGTTTCGTTGCTTAAAGCTATGTACATATGTTATTAACATACGAAAAATGGTGGAAAAAAAAAACAAATAATTCTCACTTTGAGAGTCAATCTTAAATGACTGGTTTTTTTAAATTAATTTTTTGTTTCTTGCAAAAGAAAACCAAACGAGGAGAGCTTAGCTTGCAAATAGGTAAATTCAAAAAATCGCATATTTATCTATCACTGTAAACATGTCTCTACTAAAACGTAAAGAAATTATCAAGGGTGATTAATAAGTATTTAGCGAACTCCGCTCTCCGTCAACAGATGGCGCTGTCATTAAAACAAGATTTAACATCTTGGTTATTTCTTGCGAATCCAAAGACTTCAATTTTTTATCACAGTCTTATGTATAATGCTGTTGAGCTTGTCCCTTAAGTTATAAAAAAGTTGATCATTATAAAAGAAAATAAAATCTGATTTCAGAACGTTTGCAATTAGTTTCGTTCGGTAACTTTCTTTCTGGGTTAGTTTATATATTACATCAAATAGCGTTGAATATAAATAAAAACTTACTTTTAATCATAATAACGATCGTTTACTTTCTTGAATAATAATAAAAAATATCAAGGTTAAATTAGAAAGAAGTATTGACGAGAGATATTCGATTCTGTAAATACAAACTAGGTACTAAACTCGCAAATATAATAAAGTTAACGCCGAGTGAGCTATATAATACTTTATTGCTTGTTCTATGAAGTGGGATTTTTTTATATATTCACAATTTCACTCTCAACTCCGCCGCTCACCGCTCAGTGAAATTTTGATGGGCGCCATTTTGTAAGCATGACAGACATTTGTTTGATTTATTCAGCCACAATAACATTATGACACGTGATTAAGACGTTTATAAAAAAGGTTACATATATTCCGTAATATTAAATAAACATTTAATTTTATATTGTAAATTAAAACTATATTTTATATTTATAATCTGCTAGGGTTTCGAGTTGCCATTTTTACCTGAAGCTTGTTCAAATAATCGTTTCTTACCTGACGTACTATTGTGTTATTCGTATCAAGTTACCGGCACCCGTTTGTATTATCTATATATTTCTGTGTTACAATATTTTTCTCTCAATCAAGATATTGTTTCAAAAAACGCCATTTAATGATTCAAATATTTATTACTGGACAAAGTTTTTTGTTACAGTAATGTGTACATAAGTTTTTAGTTACTATTAAGTGATTCCTGAATCACCTGTGGAGCTGCGGACCGCTCGTTGCTGTCAAAGATATTGATTTTATTAATTCTCCGTGTCGTGAAAGCTCTGTGAGTCTACTAGATTCTCCTTAAACTGCACGCAATCAAAATTAATTACACCAACTCCTGATAAGATTATATCCATCCTATTCAGTAAATAGACTATTCTAATTTATATTTTTGAAACATATCTCCTATACGATATTATTTATATGAAGAAAAAAAAATCTTTAAAATATTTTAAGATTTGCGACCATACATGGTAAAAAGTATCTCAAATAAAAGTTCATTAATGGCAAGGAATGTTGAAAGTCATCCATCGACTGCGTTTGAAGGTCGGATAAAAAAAGGCCTCTAAAAGGATTTATACGGCTTAGAATACTCAATAATCTATGACCATGCTATTTATTACACACGTAATGTACGTAAATATATATATAATGTATTTTTGTGTTAAAACAAGAGGATATTTAAAATGAGAGTTTAATAGTAAACATAAATAAAAATCCCTTAAACTTAACTTGATCGGCTCGGGACATCTGCCAGCGAGTTGGCAACGTCGCATATTATGATGTGATTACATAATTTTTAAATCATCCTATAATATTGCCGAAATTAATTAAAACAGCCGTTTAATATGGGGATAGATTTATAATAAATTGATTAGAAAAATCTAATTGTTTATAAAATATTATTTTGACGTTAGTATTTTTTTTTAAGACGCCGAAACAGGCCAAGGTCTCGTACAGAGTGAGATAGTAGTTGATTGCGTTTTTAAAGCATAACGCTTTTGTGCCAAGAAAGCTTTATATAACTAAGATTTGATTTAATTTAATTTGCGATCTATTTGTGAGGATCAAATAAAGAAAAAACCTTCATAAGCGTACCTATACTGTGAACAGAACGTGAGTAGAATTGGTTCCTAAGGATTATTCTTATATCGTATAAATTAATTACATCTTCAATCATAACTATAACCTTTTTTTATGAATAATTTCATTATCTAAACTCTTTAATTATCAAACTTTCTGTGCATAGTATTTAAGAAAATAGTCTTCTGTGTGTATCTGTCCTGTTTAATAACATTTGGATGGTGTAATTTTATATTATCTATAGCAGTTGCTATCCTTACCATGTGTTCCACCGTCACTAAACAGCGTTTACAGTTTTTTCGATAGTAATGAATAAAGATGTAGGTAGTTAAATTATTAATTGAATCTAACCATGTCAAAAAAAAATCTTAATTCGAGCACAATTACAATAAAGGCTTATACATAAAATATATAAAAGAATATTTTTTATACACTGAAAGTTTCAGTATATTAGTCGTGGTGTTTCTGACGATAAAATTAAAATCGTTCATAATTGAAATTTAACAGATAAATAGAGTCCAGTCGACTTTCATATTCTTTATTTACAACAATTTTTCCGCACAATCGTTTAATAGGTATGGGGGGATACATTGGTGTGGGTTTATGACAGTGGACGTACAAGTTCCGAAGTGTGAAACTGACCTAAATCTCGTAACTCAATTCTTATATACGAATGAAGGTTTCAGTCCAGCGCTGAAAACATTACTGATATAATTTTAATAAACTTTTACTTATCTACATGATAAATACGACAAAAAATGTGCTTGGAGCTTGTGTCAATACAAGGTTGGTGCGAATGTCAGGTAATTCGAGCACAATTCTCGTGTTCTTGAGCTAAGACCCGCGCTACAGCTTCCCTCATGACCTACTTCAGCCATCACATTGTGATGCAGATTTGGTTCTCTCGTCCCGGGTATAAATATTAAACTTAGTGATCGTTATTAAAACCGCGTTATACCTCGTGATTGTGTTAGTGAGCACGGCTCTGGCGGAAACGCTGAAACTATTGCAGCGTAAATTTGAATATTTATCGTATGGGATTAAAAAAAATGTAGGCGAAAAGACTAGTAATGGACACTGTAAAAATATACAATGTGAGGAAATTAAATGTTCAAGTGAATTTCTCGAGATATTAAAATACCGGCCATAATAACGAAGATGAATGCTGAAAAATGTGAGCTAAATTATACGAGGTATTAATTACACAGGAATAACATTAATGGTACGTCCTTATGAGGCGAAAACTCTCAGCATTCAATGGACTCACCGTGCGGGTGCCGGGTCCATCGTTGCTGGGAGAGGAGCTTCAACAGTGCCTGGGACTGAACCAGGTGTAGGTTAAAGGGTACAGTGAATAGGAAAACGCGACTCTATCATTGAAATAGTATTAAAGTTGTGATGAATGAGAGGCGATTGAGAAGAACGGAGGAATGAGAGACAGTTGGAGCTCACGGAAGCAGTATTGAGTAACCTAATAAATGAAATCCAAGCAAAAGCGTAGCTATATATGTTTAGTTTTAATGAAGCGCGTGTTGTGTATGTCCTGTATGAACTAACACATATATCTCGTCATATACTGACCGAGTCACATGTGACTGTATATTTGCCCATAGTTTTTGCTGGATGTCGGCCAGATAGTTCATCACTCGGGACGAGAGATGCGTCCGTGGAATGATATTAAAATATTAATAAATGGCTTAGATTTTATATGAAGTTGGCTTAATTATCAGTTCGTATGGACTGTATGTGGGTCGGTCGCGAACTCCTGTATCGCTGACCCGATTTTTTATTTAAATTCTATCAAAATAAGTCCAGCGCTCGGTGTTTTCGTTGCTATTTATATTTACCGTATTCAAAATTTAAAACCATATAATTGTCATTTAACTAATTTTTACAAACGAAACCGTTGATTTTAACGAAGTAACAATTATTCAAGAAATATATGAAGATCTAAAATAGTTTCTGAACAGTTGTCTTCATGTTTACTACAATTTCCATCGTCACACTACATACGGAGCGTTTAGAGTATTCATACATAAATCCTCACATATAGTATCAACGCATTATTGAATTAGAAACTGGAAACGATTGGTATGCAGTCACGATGTAAACTCGTACTAAGAATTGCGAAGTCCGTCTCTTCATAAAATATTTAAAATTTATTTAATTTACTCAACCGAGATTATTTTCTTCATCAAATGTTTTCACAAAAACAAAATTTTGTAATTACGAAGTTTATAATTTTATTTTTGTGTATAAAGTTATAATAGACAGATTAGTATTGGATTCGTTAGAAAGTATAGATTGAGTTTTAGAAAACTTACGCACGTGCTGACGAAGAAATAGAACATAGAGGAAAAATCGAATATGTACGAAGAAAACAAGATGTGATTTATATTTATGATGCCGGGGAATACAGAGTGAATGATGTAACGAATGAAGAAATGAGTCAGTGAATGAAAAGATAATAATTGAAGCTAAAATACAGTTATATAATAATGTTGCCAATAATTCATGAAATTTGAGATATAAATCTCATTCAAAAAATTCTAATAAATATAAAATATACCCACAAATTATAAACATATTAATTGAATATAAATATTAATTAAGTTTTATACTCAGACGCGTAACTTGTCCGCCATCTTGGGAGAGTTTGCTCCGCCATTTTAGTCATTCAAAAAAAAACAAAACAAAAAGCGAATAGCATAAATCGTTTGTAGATAAAACAATTACGTTATATTTGTTAGAGATATTTAAATCATTGAAGCAGACATAATGTGGGTACATTGACATTAAGTTTACAAACGTTGGACGTTTTAAAATGATTTATATAAGACTCTGTATGTTAAACGACTAGTCCCAACGAGTTAACGACATTTTCTATAAGATTTATGTCACATGGCATAGAAATTGTTGAGTCTCCTATTTATTATGGATAGTATGTTATTTTGTAACAAAAATTGTTCATAATTACGTGAGAGAAACTTATATGTGCTATTAATGAATGTTCGTATCTCGTCGGTGTTTCTGTATGCATAAATCTCGCTATATGCTAGCATGGGTTATGTTAGCGACATCGTCTGGTACTTTTCATTAAATTTTAAGAGAATCGTGTAAGGAGTGCTAGAACAGCAGGCATGTTGAACGAAAGACGATCAATCCAGAAATCTAGCGTCACGTGGCTTCACAATGCGTACAACAGTTATCAAATATTCCAGCGGTAAATCCTCGGAATTTCGGGTTAAATATCCTATGTCGTATTCTGTTATCTAAACTATATTCCAGTAAAGTTTTATTAATTTCTGTTCAGTAGTTTTCCCGTTAAAGAGCAACAAGCATCCTCACGAATTTATTTATAACATGAGCTGTATAAAATCTTTACCCTCTCGTCGTCTGGTGTGCAATAATATTTATAATCTCAACTTATTTTAAGAAGAAATTTTATCGTAAAAATAAATAAAATATCTCTTTTAAACTATATCCATATATATACAAGGAGACATTAAATAAAGGCTTTAGAATTAAATCAAATCAAAGACCACTTCAGCGAGTTAAATTGAGAAATAGGGCAGTACTTTGTTACATTTAAGTACAATAATATTAGCCAACATTATATATATATATTCGTCTGTCCGTCCGGCGACGCATCATTTAGTACAACACACGTCAATTAGTGGAAGAACGAACGCTACATTTGTATCTTTGACAAAAACATGACACGTGAAGCTGATTTGACAGCGACTGTCAAAATTAATATTTAAAATAACATAACAAATATATTGTATTTACTATCACTCTCCTTACTGCTGATATTGTATAATTAATTGTTTATTTCACGTTCAATAGTAGAATATAAACGTCATTACGTATAACATTCAGTGACGTCACACACATGGAGGAATGTTCACGGGTCGGTGTATGTGTGTGTGAGTCGCGGTAGTGTGTGTGATGATTATTTTATATAATTCAATATTTGTTCATTAATTTCATATAAAATATATCTCAGTACACTTCTTATAAACTATGACCGTGTTTAATTCCACGCAAATATTAGTTTAAATAAAAAAAGTCACCTTAAATGTGTAATTGATGTTAAATGTTTGGTCAAAGTATCCAAATTTAACTTTTTAATGCAAACTAAGTTCCAACTGTTTGTATGTAGGTCGTGACTAACTAACTCGCTTTAAGTGCAGACTCGCTTAAGCCGTATCATTCGGTATACCATAACAATATAAGTTTAAAACATTCTGTTAATTGCTCCACTTATAATCTCCTTGGGATAAAAACTTTTAGATGTTTATCGTTTCGTCCAGACGAAGCCTCTTAGCATTCCATGGACTCACCGTGCGGGTGCCGGGTCCATCGCGTTGCTGGGAGAGGAGCTTCAACAGTGAATGGGACTTGCGACCCAGGTGTAGGTTTAAAGCACCTCTATCTAACGCGTCGCGTTAAACGCCCACCTCCACCGTCCAAGCTCCTCTCTCTGCCTAACCAAATTTGAAACGAACCTACGAGGGCTGCCTTCAAAGTTCGTTCTAAGAATGAATTGATGCTAGTTCTGGACAGGTCCAAGTCTTTTAGTAGGTTGTAGAGAGATTAGACTGTTATACCTCTCGCTCCCACTTCTACCGCTATAATTTATAATATCCTATGATTTATGAATGGAAACCTGGAGACTAAGTTCGCTTTACGATGTCTCGTGTCAAGAATCCTGGCTTAGACTTGCACGTATCTTAAAACAAGCTGTATATCCCTCATTATTATTGCATTTTAATTAAAATAATTTATAGTTAAGAAAGACCCGCTTTCATACTTTATTTTGAGTTAATGTGATTTAGATTAACGTAGATTCTATGTATTGTCATAATATATACATAAATATATGTGAAGCGAAAGCTTTGTGTACTTTTCTAAGGGTATCGTGTGAATTTATGAACGTGGTATTTAACATAGTCACAGTTTATATGAAGACGTGTACTGGGATGTGTTTCATATAAAATGTATGAGAAATATATTGAACTATATAAAGTAAACATCACACACACTACCGCGACTCACACACACATACACCGACCCGTGGACATCCTCAATGTGTGTGACGTCACTGAATGTTAAAAGTAATGGCGTTTTGTATTCTGCTATTGAACTTGAAATAATCAATTAATTATACAATATCAGCAGTAAGCAACGATATAGTTTGTGTTCTCGAAGATTTTTCATATATTTTCTATTATTCTTAGTATTTTTTAAATAATATTCAATGTCAATAAAATATTGAATTTCTATATTTTGTATCTAACGTGATTTTTTTATTTCCAAGTATGCTTAATACGAGTTGACATCGCCAGACTAAAACGCAGATTTACGAGTTCATTCATAAATCACATCAATATTAACGTAATATTGAACAAGAAATGGGAAATGCATCGTGTGTGGTGTAATTTAAACTTTTATTGAACGTACGTTGATAATTAATGTCGGTAACAGTTGGTTATCAGATATTTTATAATACGAACACATTATCAGTTCCTCTTTCACAAAATATCTGACTCGTAATAACTTTAAGAAAAATCATCCCACAGACACATATGTACAATATAAAACACGAGATAATTACCAAAAAAATGAGTGATGATTTACTCCGGACGTAAAAAATAGTCGCAACGACACGTCTAGTTTATGAAGAGCTTTCTTTGCAAGAAGCTGAATAAAATCCGAACGAACGAAACATTATTTTATTCTCGACACTAGTCCTTCATTCACAGTAACAAGTTCATTATAGATAATTTTTAAAAGTACGCCATGAATACAAAACAGGAATTATATAATTATAAATATAGAGGCGACATTAATGTAAAAACTAGGACAGCGGAATAAGACATATTTTCCGAGATGGCTGTTCATTTCACGTAAAATTATTATGAAAAGGAAATCCGGTCAAGTCTTGTTCTGAGTTGTGTCCTGAAGCCGCGGGCGCCATGTTGCGAAACGCTTTTCACGCAGCCATAGGTTTTAAAGTTGAAGTGTTTTTAGACCAATGGCGTTACAGTATCTACACGTGATATGAAATATCGACCAATCACGTTGCGCCATTTGAAAAATGTCAAATGTATCTCTTGAAATCAAGCTCTGCTGTTGGTCGATATCTCACTGGATTCTTTCACTACCGATAATTCCAATTTGTCATTAAAAACATGTATTGAGATATTTTTATTAATTATAAAACAAAGTTATGCGAGTTTTTCATCTGATATTTTGTATTTAAATAATTTTAAAATTAAATAATTTAGGTAATAAATTAGGCAGCTATACTTCGTTGTATAAAAAACTAATAATTCTCCCCGACTGCACCTAATGATCCTTAGTCGATATTATGACACTAATATCATTTAAAATGTATTGTTACTTGAGATTTTCATATAAAATCTAATAAAACATTACCTAAATATTACATTAATTTATATAACAATAGTTAATTCGTAATTTGCTAATAAACTTATATATTTATGTTCTAGGTACGTAACCTCTCCAGTTAGCTGCGCGCATTCCAATTAACGTCTGAGAATCGCTCAATACTTTGATGTGAGTAAATTTATTTTAATTACCAATGTCTCAATCATTATCGCTATTAATTATCTCTTATTTTTTACGAATATAATATTTTGTTTTATTTAACAATTTAAATTAGTGAAAATTTGATTTCATTGAGAAATATTTTTTTTAACACTTATAGCAAAAATCCTGTATTACTCCGGAAACTGAACCTATCTCGCTATAAAAGCCTTATTATTTTTTTTCCGGTCCGTTCCGTTCCTAATGTTAGTCAGAACACACAAATTTTGAAAACTTGAATATTCAGAGGTCAATGTCACGTCTTTCCTCCCACATTAACCTTTGAACTTAATTTAATTGTATCTTTATTATCTTTATTAATCGATTATTTAAATTCGCAAGAATAAGGAGTGTGCTTTTCATAGACTGCATATTCATCACGAGATAATATTTCCCTCTCGTGATTATTCCAACGACAACTATTACATTATAGATAAAAAAAAAACACGTCTCACTTCCTTTGGTATATATCGATGGTAAAACAAGGTCGACGACCTTGTTTTGGACTCCATTTAAATAAAAAACGAGCGATCAAACCTCCGTGCTCTCAAATATAATACAGGAACAATATTATCATAAAATTTCTAGTACTTTTCATACATTCGTATTTAATTTTATGTGAAATTATTAAACAAAAATGAATGCTGGCTCCAAGGTTAAGAGCGCAACAAAAAAAAAGTACAACCAATAGTATTTAACATTTCATTACGTCAACCATTTCCAACCAATGAGATTCGTTTATTTTGAAAATGTCGTTATTAAACCAATGGCGTTGCTTTCATTCGTAAATGTCACTTATTGTTTACAATATGTTTTAGCTTGCCGTTACCTGTTAGTTACGTATATATTTTTCAAAATATAAACCAAACGGCTGGTCGGTTAACAATGCTTTATGTCGGAAACTCAAATTCTGGTGTGATGAGCGGACATTTTGATCACGGCGTACTTTTCTTCTGTATGTATAAAGCCAAGATTACTTCCATACAAAAACGTATCCAAGGACATCCATAGAGATATACGTGGTTACTAATTTGTTCATTATGTTATTAAAATTATAACAAGAATCGAAAAAAAGATAGTGTATAAAAAGCTCTATTATATATACAATAATTAAATATCTCTTAGACGAAAGCTATGATTATTTTAACGTCTATTTAAAGAAGAATCTTTTTAATTTAATTATGATTTAACGATATAAAATTGTTCCAAAATAAATAGGTATCTTAACATTCAGATTATTCTCTGTGTGTTTTAAGCTAGGATGACTAAGTAAATCCTAGTCTACGCAAAGCCGACGGCCCTGAGGGGTCATCGGCCTCGGTCATTACCAACGATCATTCACTTTAATGGAGACGAAAATATGTATACATATATAATTATATACATATTAAATGATTATTATATATACATAATTTATATATATATATATATATATATATGATTGTTATATAATTTAAATACGAAAATAATTTTTTTTCGTCATATTACAACAAAGCCAATTTTGTTTTAGTTAAATACATTTTAAACACGCGCCTCTCCTATCCAATTTAAAATTAATCTTATATGATAATTATTTAAATACATGTTTTTTATACATATTTCGACTCCACGTCTTTCTCGTCGTCCAGCATCCGACAATAAGTATTGTTACCTTCAGACACGCTCCGACACACACATTGATAAACACACACGTTTAAAAACAATGAAAATATATTTTTTTTCCTCAAAATGTAATAATCCTAACAGAATAAATCCATCTTTTCTTTTTGGAAAACACATTTCGTTGAACTACCTCCTTATAAACCGGATTGACTCTACTAAGACTAAACATGTGTAAGTTTGTGAGGATGTATGCATGTTTGTTACACTTTAACGTATAAACTATTTGACGGAATTCGATAAAACGTTAGTCTTGCAGCTCAGACACCAGAATAAGACATCGACTATGATTTATCCTGGAGTTATTATTTTTTGCAGGATTAAGGCATAATATATTATGTATAGTCACGTGACACGTACTAGAAACGTCTTCACGGGATAGTTAATATATGTATTTGGTTAACACACTTTATAATTCTCTCTGGACCTAGTGTCAATATATATGAAGGGTTACGTTACAACACATTATGTGAACTCACAATAAAATAAAAAAATAATAGTATTTATCTCACAACTTTACTGGATTATTTAATATCCTAAATCGACTAAATAACGTAAATAGTCTTCTGGCCTTTCCGTAACTTTTATATTAACACTACATACGGAGAATTTTGCGTTCTTAATTCATTAAAAAAACCTACGTTTTTTACTGCCAACTCTCCGTATCTAGTACGACGATGTAAACCTGGGATGAGGGTAGTTGTCTGAGAACGTAGTACCTAATTCAATCAAATCAATCGCGGCCCATAACATCCTTGGGGTCCGGATTGGTTGTGACACCATTAACCCCCGATTGTGCTGATGCACCCTTACTCGGAACAGCTTTCATTAACACGACACATTCTCATTACCGGCCAGACTTGATCTCGCACATTTCTTTTATTCTGATCATTTATATATTATCTGTATTATAGAAATGCGTAGGACTTTTTCATTACAATATATATACATACTTTTTTGTGGTATAGTCGTGATGGTCTGGAGGTTAAGGCTCGCCTCTCATGCATGAGGGCACGGTTTCGAAACCTTACAAGTACCAATGTGATTTTTCCGAGTCATATGTCTAAGAGTATTTAGACACCACTGACGGGCGGTGAAGGAAAATATACCGAGGAAACCTGGTTTTATAATTTCAAATTATAAGTTTGAAATTGCCAATCCGCCTTGAGCAAGCGTGGTGATTAATGCTCTAACCTTCGCCATGTGAGGAGAGGCATTACCCCAGCGGTGGGCACCGATAGGCTGATGATAGTACTTTTTTGTTACTCATATAAAATTAAGAACACCTCAACCGATAACCGCAAAACCATATTAAATATCAATGTTCTGTTTAAGCCTATTTAGTTTTTTACTTTTTAATTCGGAACCGTTCGTCCTGTGCGACTACAGATGTTGTTAAGTGGAAGGTAGTTTAAAATATATTTTTTGTAGAACAAAAAGCGGGTACTCGCAAAACTTACATGCTAATATATAAGTATAATATATACAATTTATAACTCAAGAACGTTTGTACGTATTTGGCTGAAAATTGGTCAGAAGCTTAAAACCAGGAGGTAGACATGTAATACTTTTTATCAGGTTCGACAAGAAAAAATTCAATAAAACCCGAAATATACTTTTTTACTGCCTGTAAAGCGGAACAGAGTTTTGATCGGTCAGCTATACATTTCCGAATCCGAGACGGGCGAAGTCGCGGGCAGAAGCTAGTGTATATATTTATATAGCAATCAGCGTTTCCTTTATTGTTAATGAACAAATCATTTCACGTTGCCAGCTCATTGTTACAATCAAATGATGCTTCACATTTACAATCAGGGTTCTCGTTCGTTTCTACCTCATATAAATATTTTATCTCCGTACATAATACACAACATTGTTGGTTATAATTAATATTTTAACAAATGTAATGAAAATATTTCGACACGAGCTGGATTTGAACTTGCGACTCCGGGTATATGCGTACCGTCATCGTAACAATTGAGCCATTGCGTCGTGGCTGTATATCTATACTGTATAAGCTGTTCTGTTCTGTAACATTTTCATAGTGATCTCAGTATTTTTACATTCTATAAGAAACATTGTATATTTATAATATAGACTTGATTTAATGAAAATATAAAAAAAATATATCCCTAAGAAACTTTAATGGCTCGTACTCTGTCTGTACTTTCCATATTTTTTCATGAAATCAATCTGACAATTGTAAGCCCTATCAGGATGATACTCCAGCATATCTCGAAAACCACGCCTGCCATTGTGTAACGTCATCGTTGTGACGTCACGCGGGCTCCGTCCCGTCCGCCTACGACCCAGTTATCTGCTATCAACCATGACTCATTTAACTTATTCTTCTTTAAACCCAACAGCTCGTTATAATCCTCATCAGAATCGGTCCAGTCGTCTGAATTACATTTAACAAACATACAGAAGTATATGAATTTATACATTTCCGTTTGAAAAACTAACAAATAAATCATACAAATACGTTTTATTACATATTAACTGTATGTTTTATTGTGATTAAATTTATTTGAAGTTATATTCTGAGTACTGTCGGAAGACGAGAAGATTTTATCAGATTCAATGACCGGTTACAAACGGAGTTTTCATCTAGAAAATTATTATTAAAGTTAAATAAATTTAACTGTTTTCATGATTTTGACGGTATTTCTTACCTTACCTGTATACAAAGAAATAACAGTTTTCACCTTTTTTTTGTCCACATTAAATATCTATCAACATATCTCCAAATAAAATCTGACGTTATTCCTAAATTATTCAGAAGAATTTCATAGTTTTTTACGTGATTATTTCACAAACACATGCTTTCAAATGGCTGTCCAGACTTGATAGCTTCTACGAGCTATAAAAATTACTAAATACCTTAGAGGGTCGTATATTCTTAAAAAAAAAAATAACTGTCTTTTTGCTTTATCGTGGCCGTATCATTATTTTTATTGCCTTTTCATAAAAAAATCTTTTTAAATTCGGCCAATATCAACGTCAATCTTGACAGCTAGTCGCAGTGCATCCTTAAGTCATGGACTGTTAGTAAGACCCATATTTCGATTGAATTAACTTCATTATTGTATACGCACCTTTACAAACACAGCTCCTGCCCATCGTCGAAACAATTTTTAGACCAACATTTTTCTGTGTCCAAACATTCAACAAAATTTCAAACAATCTCGGAAACGTTCAACAAGGAAAGGAACTTAGAATATTCAATTCCAGATTCTTTTCTTTTCTGATGGGACGGGTTTGCAGTTCACACAATTCTAATAGATTCAATACACACAATTTCAACTGCGATCTTTAATGGATGACTGGAGCGCGCTATAACACTCTCAATTTCATTCAAATATGTTAATAGTTGCTCAAACACCCCGACTATCTCGTCAATGTATCTCCTTTGGCCTTTCAATTTTCCATTTCTAAGTAATATTTTTTGCGATTAGGAAAATAAGAAAAATCACTTGGTTCTAGAGAGGTTCTCATTAATTTAATTTTTTCTAAATCAATCCGCATGTCCGTACAAGTAGGCTATATTGAGTTTATTGTCTTGCAACATTAAATTAAGGCCTTGGTTTGAACCTTTTCTTTAAATAATATAAGTTAATTCTTATTATCGATACAGTAAGTCACATTAAATAACTAACATCATACGTGAAACATAATAAAATCTCATAAACCGCGAGATAAACAAACATACGGACATCCCAAAATAAACTATCTTTTATATGTAATCAATTTATTTATATTTAGCAACACCCAGCATCCCTCTCTAACACGCGTCTCAGTATAGATTCATCTCGTTACAACAGATGATTTACTGACACGAAGCACCCACTGATACACAAAACATCTGTTACGAAATACTTTTTACACTTAACATAGGTTTGAGAGTATTTGTGTACGCTTAACACGAGTTTGTACGTTAACATTAACTGTTTTTCATTCATAAACTTATAACAACCCAAGCTAACAAAAGCATGTTAATATTAGAGTATCCTATAACGAAGTATAAATGAAACTTGTACTACAATACAAGTATATGACATAACGCCTATATATTAAAATTTATATGTATAAACGGGACACTCGAAACTCCGCGTATTTAGTATGACGAACGCAAACAAATGGTAAGAGCACTGAAGAGTTCCCTTTATATAGTTATTAATATTGCCTGTAAAACCTACATAAAAACTAGGCATGTACAAGTCTTGACGAAATGAGTTATTGTAAAAGAGAGTGATCTAGCTTTTGCACGCGACTTTCTCCGCTCTGACTTAATAAAGTATATACGTTACGTGTTAAAATGGTCACGGGATATTATTTACACGACTGTCAGCTGGTATGTGTTCGCGAACCAAACCGAATGAAGGCATACCTTTATACTATACGTTATTCTGATGTATGAACTATATTATTGTGAAGTTTGATCAAAATCTATTCAGTAGTCTCTGTGTGACAGAGTATTAAGCAACACATACATTACTCATAATACAAGTGAGACAAATTTCTAATTTTTTATAATCTTGAGTTATATGCTCTATATCGGTGACTTTGACCTGAAAATTTAACTTAACTCAATAATTTAAACATTAATTTAACTGTCATATAAAACTAAATGTTTTAGTACATGAAATCAACATACTATATCTAGATCTCATCATGGGGACCATAAATAATATGGAAATAGTATTTTTTTTCATCCCAAGCAAGGAAAACTTAAGAATCTTTGAGGGCTTTTTTCTGTGAGAGCACTGGCATTAAGATGTCCGCGGTCCGGTGAGTGTGCCATGGACCTTTGTCTGCGATCAAGAACCTTCAGCCGTTCAAGAGCTCTCCAGCTATAAATACAGCTCATAGCGGAGAATTTTAACCATTTAAAACTTGCATGACTTTGGATGAATACCAACTGGTGCTAACTATGTAAAAATATATATACAAATTAATATTATTATAATATATGAGGATAGACTTATATGACCCACATACAAGAGAAAAACTGTCAGTTGTGGAAAATCTCAGACATGCTCTGACCTATTTTGTTAGGACTATCACTGGCAGATAGCTGATGTCATATAGGATAACTTGGGCTACTATCATTGTAATAATCTTTTATAGAAAGAAGTCATAAAAAAGAATGAATATGCAGGAAGTTGCAGAAACTGCTATTAGTACTACATAATATATGCAGATTAATGACTACTAAATGTATAATAATTTTACCCTTAAATAATTTGTTTGAGTGTAACAGATACACCAAAGTCTGAATTACTAATACATAGTTAAAAAAATTTAGATAATTTGAATATAGAACCCAGTTCAGAAAAATGTTTCTTCAAACAGTTGATATTGAAATCTGATAAATTGCTTTATTGATTATATCTATTCAACCAAAAAGGTCGCATACAAATAAATTTTAAAGTTCCAATTTTGTTTAATAAAAATGGATACATCAATTTGTCCATGAAAAAATATATAGTCATTATTTTTCCTGATATTTAGTTTCCATTACACCAAAATGTCTTCATGAAAGCATTTCAAAAAATATAAAGACAATAAGACTGGTCTTGTGGATGTTGCTTGTAAATAATGTTTACGCGACTCAAATACTAAATGTAGCATTATTCTTAATATTTGTATCATCACAACATTGTATTAAAACAAAAATTTAAATAACAACATACAAAACAATATTCTCTTTTTATTATAAATATATCTAGTTCCACGTAATACCCAAAATGACTTCTCATTTATATCTTTAAAAAAAGGTAGGTACACGTTTGTTTTCAAATAGACCTAATAATTTACGTTTATAATATCCTTTGATTGATATAAAGTAGACAGCGTGCAAGGCTGAGTGATGCGACTAGTGTAATATAATTACGTAACCCACGACAGATCGTTATTTACGTTGACGGACGGACGGATTTAGTACTTACATCAGTATATACGAATCAGATATACGAAATACTTTTAAAGAAAAACATAAATACAATTTGATATGCTCAAATTCTAAACGTCACTGTCACTTCCGTTCCCGCCAATATGTCAACATGTTCGCTGTAGTCTATACAGATTATATATATAATATAATATAAACAGAGTTAATAAAACGGAAGTTTATTTTTGTAAATGATGTTATATTATGCAACAATCGCTTCATGCACAGATGTAGGTATATGTGAGATCGAAATAAATATATGTTAGTTAGTATATTGTGCAATGCCTACATTTCCTAAACACATGCCTTAATAACGGCTCTAAACACGACAGCGGCACCTGTGGCTTACAAATGATTGAACAAACGGCCGCTCATATATTAAATAACTATATACTAGCAAGAGTACAGGTGACAGTGTTGCCAACATTTAATTTAAAATTTTAACGGCAGCAATTAACGTTACAGTTTTTGGATATTTTACGTCTTTATAAAATCAGTAAATATATAAACGTTTGTTGTCACTTATTATTTTGTCTCGATTATTTTAAATAAATAATACCTGTGTGATATTTGACAAATATTTAGATCCCATTAAGGTATTCCTATGTGACATATATCCTCAACCTCCTTGGTGACAGCGGTTCGCGCTTGACCGTCTGTGCGATCCATCAGGCCGGTGATTAATTAGTAGCAGACGGTCAACTATTAAATTATTATTATAACGCAGCTGCGCCGCCATCATTTTATGACTTATCAATTATGAGATAGATTCAATTTTTATCGACGCCATTTATTTATAAAATTCAGACCGAGCCAAACGGATTTATATACGAGTGTTCGCAGCACTTACAAAACGGCGGATATATGACAATGGTCTTCTGCGAGGAATGCGTTTCCATTGTCATTTGGGCGTTCTAATACAATAAGATGTTACAGTCATAACTCATACAACTGGATGAATTTAACGCCGTAAATTGAATGTAGTACGAACCGATACCATGGAATCCCATTGTCCCCCGCACCCGGACCAATTAATCGTGCATTGTCTTACCTAAGTTTGTGATTTATAGTTCAATTATTTGGCGAATTTAATCTACACATAAAAAGGTACTCTTTGTAAAGGAACTTCTTTCAGACATGTCAAAGAATTTAATATTTTTTTTAATATATATTTACAAATGAAAATAACTAAGTGTTGAGGCTGTACTTTATGTAGTTTCATTAAACGCGAAATATTTTAACTGCTTAATAAACGTGAACTAAAATTTTTAGAGTCTGTTAGAGTTAATTCAATAGTTGTAATAAAAGTAGTCCTCACCTGGCATTAGAATTCGCCCTTATTAAACTCACAGTTCAAATTCATTATGTTGGAGCGTGTATTACAATGGCCGACGTTTGCAATCAAAGCAATTGTATTAAAGTATTTATAATACGCTCTGTATTGTTTGAAAACCAATCATTTTCTCGATATTAATAATTTGGATATTTTATTTATGATTATGTGTCGTAGATAATAAATTATTGAGTTCTGAAAGCGTACTTATGTCAGTTGTCATTTCGATGTCATTCCGTGAAGCATTTTTGGAGACAGCGATTATAATACGAGAATTTTGAAAATAAATACAATTAATTATTTAACATCCGAGACACTTTAACGTATTTGATATTTCATTATCATCTTTAAGTTTTAATAATATTATGGCAAAGATAAGTGCCAAGTGACATCAGTCAGATTTCACCAAAAACATTATTCTTCGTCAAAAAATTGTATTATGTTCGACAAATATTAGAGAAAGAATAATAACACACACACATGAGTTCCTCTGCTAACCTCATGTACACAAGGGGCCTGGGATCCCCTTTGACACCCTAAAAAGGCTCGAAATGTGTCACACTAAATTTTATCACGCGTGGGCGTATCGGAGGCAATTTCTTTTGATTCCTATTTACGAGTCTTAATTACTTAGTGCAAGTAACAAACAGGGCCGGGAATCGAACGCGCCACACGACTTGGCTAGACGCCAGCCGTCGGAGGCGCTGTAAATTACGACAAAACTTAAGCCTCGAATCCATAATAACTTAAATAGTTTGTCTAATGACGCTACAGTTAAGTAAAATTAAATTTTTTATAACAACGAGGTTCGATATACTACTTAATTTTAATTATTAATTCTCTGGTCACAGGTTATATTTGACAGGTACATTTTCAGGTGACGTTTATATTTTTTTAATTGGTTCGCAGCAAAGCAATAACGTTTAGGTTCAGTCGAGACTGTTAAATTTTGTTTCGTTCAAAAGTCAATCCCGGATCGCGTCTCCTCCATTCTACATCACACTGGCAGAATATACTGTCCACGTTTTGCAAGGATGAAGGTCACAATATAAAAAAAATAACGTATAATAAATGAGACATTATTATACAAGAACAATTTAATTTATTCATTTGTAAGCTACTGATAAGTTAGTAATCAATTTTTTTTCTACTCATAAAGTAGTAATATTATAGGTCCGATTAACGTACAAACTGTACGTTCTTAGTATTTACCCTTTTTTGATCTATGGCATCATTCGCACTGGTATCGTGGAATATTTTGCCAAAGTCAACGATTTTTTTTCACTTATTCTTCAAATTTCTTCGAAGTCAAGCTTTAATAATAAGAAATTTTAAAAACGATGTTATCTTCCTTAAAACTGATACATAATTTAAGTATCACACTGTCACCTTACCGTAAGTTTGATTCCTGACACTACAGTCGGAGCGTGTCTAACTTTCTAGCTTTTCATTGACATACCTTCGTAGATTATAGCGTTAATATGTTATTCAATGAGAAACTGCAGACGTTGCGTAAGTCGTGTAACGACGCGAACTTGTGCTAAAATAAATTGAATCCTATAAAAAATTACAACACACTATAATATGTGAAATAATTCGTCACATGTAAATTCAAACAAGATTATATTATACATATATATATACATATATATGTATAATATAATAATAATATAATATATATATATATATAAATACCTGTTGCTGGTTTGGTTCATTTATAAATGCAAAGTTTGTAACAACTACTTAATGGATTTTGATAAAACCTTTCTATAACGTAGTTTTGACATCAGATTCAGACGTGCGCTGCAATTCATACCGGAATTCAGTCAAGTTCCCGCGGTGTCACGGCATAATAGTTGGATTGTATGTAGTCACGTGACACAGACAATAGATGGCGCTGACGGTTGGATACCACATCGATTATTTTAACATTATACATTCGTCTCTGTATATATACATACATATATTTAATTCTAATGTTGTATGTTTGTGCGTCAGAAGCACACCTTCAGTGCGCTTATTAATGTTTTTACATAGAGTCACATAATATATATCAGTTCTCAAATCTAATTCCTAACAAGTACTAAATCTATTAGACACCTCCACGACCATAACTTGCGCTGCTCATTGTAATTACAAGTCTTATTGGAACATATATCCAGTCAACAAAGAGTTGGGAGATTCATCTCGGGGTTGGCAACAATAGCGTCACCTCATTTGAATTCCCGGGACGCGAAAGAAATTAAATTCTGTCTCTTTACATCGAATTGCATCTCTCCATGGATATTCTGAGTCGTCTTTTACGTTCGTGTGCAAACTTTATTATATTAAAGAAAGCTTGTAATATATTTGAATGGAAATAAATGCGAGGAAATTCATATAAATGTTTTACATTAAATTTATGTTGACATGATGATTTAAAATTAAATTTAATTAAATTGTAAAATTCATCGACACGAGCGTTTTTGATGAGGTCGATAAGACACGATGGATCAATTGGTAAAACAACTAGAAGGGTGTGTTCCGGAGTACGTAGAGTCGAAACCTCTTGTTAAATCTCCGTTCTGTATTTTCTATTTTAATTTTTATAACAACATATATATACATACATATATATATATATTAAACTATGTAATCCCGACGCCTGACATCAGACATGATCACATCACGTCTTCCGTGATCACGGTTGCTGCAAAGTAACCGAAACGTCGGGTATATGAAGTTTTTAAAATAATAAAATACGCGTAGTAATCCGAAAAATATTAGTTTCATTTAAATAAATTATCGCGAAAGTCCTATCTCTTACTACCCGAAATTTAGTTTGAAGAAGAAACGCCTAGAAAAAAAGGCTGTTTTACAGATTGTTACCTAAACCTTCGTCTTTGCTATTGCAAAAACCTAGGGGCTAAACAAATAATTTTATTCCGACTTAAGTGACTGTAATAATCAAAAAAACAGCTGTGAAAATTTCAATAAAAAAGGTAAAAGTTTAAAAAAGTCAGTTAATTAAGTACTTATTTTACACCAATTAAAAGTTGTTGAATTTTATATATATTAGAGTCCAAATTTGTAAATATAAATCTTTAAGATTACATAGTTTCTTATCTACGGTCGTTACACGAATATTATTAAATCCTAAACAAACTAATTAATGATAATATCTTAACGCGTCTCCATCTTGATGTATGTCTGTCCGTCTGACGACATCTCCTCACCTGTTCCGACTCTATTTGTAACACACATATATATAAATTAAGCCGAACCATCCGCATGTAATGCCAACGTGCAATATATGACGTCATTGCATATCCGCCATATTTAAGAAGATCTATTCTAATGTTTGTGTGTCTGCGTATTCCGTCTCACCATCAAAACTGACGGTTCGCGGTTATAAGGAGATATATATATATATGTCGAACACACACACGGATCTTAATTGATAACTATAGATATTATATGGGAAACCACAGGAAAAACCGCAATAGAAATATCATAGTAGCGAGTTTATTAGCAATCATCACACGAACGGACAGACACACAGAAATAAAACCTAAAAAATATAAAAATGCACAATTATTTTGCTTTAAATCTCAGCGTGTTCGAGTGTTATCAATTCCATTTGAATGAATGCGAACATCAGCTGCAAACGAACGCATAACTAGAAACATCCACTGGCTTTGCCCGAAATATATTTGGCAACTATACCAATATTGATAGCCTTACAAATGAACCATCTGTATATAATTAATATTTCTATTGACATTATATTTGTTTTCAATATATATATACATTAAAATCCTTATAAAACTATCAATTGTTTTATCCACATATTAACTTAAGTCTCAGTTAAGAAAATATTTGAAAAGCCTCTTGTTATCCACATGCTAACTATATATTAATAGTTACAAAGGCGTAATTTTCAATATAGTATTTTATTTGCCATTAAATGTAGAACAGTTGGTCAATTTACCTATTTGTACTTAATTCAGAGGGAGTTAGGAAAAGTTATATATATACATATATAGGCGACCTACAAACGTCGTGGAAGCCTTACACCAGAAGCCCCTCATCATCACCTCCGCGTCACAATGACTTTAATACTTCTGGGAAGCGTTCATCCAATTAGTTGCCACTTATTGGTTTTATCCAAAATTTTTCGACCATAAACTACTTAAATTATTCTGATTATATTATACAATTAATTACATTTATAAATAAACTAGCTGTTGCCCGCGGCTCCACCCACGTGCGGCTCGCTTTTCGCATAACCATATATATATCAAACTTTAAATAATGACATACAGAATAGAGATGATAAATGATAGACAACCACAACCAACAAACGACAATGAACTTTCAAACCGCATGTTAGTGATTACACAACGGAGAATCTTAACACCGCGATCTAGGTTGATGACGTATTTTATCAACGCCATCTATCGAGCACAGTGTTCAACACTTCAACCGCGCCCGCGCGCACTGCGTTCTTTGTTATTTTTGTTACCTCTCATAAGTTCAAATATTAAGATTAACATATATTACAAAATATTTTTTTAGTAACTAATAAAACTAATTAACTATTCACTAATATATAATATATAACTAATCAATATTAATTTGTAGTGTTTAAAAGTTTTGAAGCAGTGTGTGAAGTAAATTTTCAATTGACCATAACTTCTTTTTTCCTTAACCGATTTTGACGAAACAAAGTTTTGACAATGCTCCTAATTACATGTAATCCGACTGTGAAAAACGTGTTCAAATCCGTTGAGTAGTTTTGAAGTTATAACGTACCAGATAGACAGACAGACAAAAATTGCAGAAATAGTTTTTTTTGGTTTCTATGACCCTTCTTTAATTGCCTCCTATCAGTTTTTTGGATAAATATTTAATGTACAGACATTCAAAATTTACTGTCTTATTATTTGTATAGAAAACCAATTAAATTTTTTTCATTCAAAATTCATAAATGTGTATAATTTTTTTATAAATCAGTTAATTTTTAGGAATTTTATTTTTCCGGCTACCCGCTACAGTGTGGAAATGTTTCTCGTGAAGATATAATATATGTAGATGTGTCTTTTAAATGATTTATTTAAATTTAAAAAAAAACATATATATATATAATTTAATATTTTTCATGTATGTAATTCGTCTATCAGTTCATGTTTTTGATATTGTCTGTATTTTTAGCACAAGTTTGAATTACACTACACACGGAACGTTTCACGTTTTGCATTCAATGATATGTTTATACTATATGCGATTTACGAATGAATTACTGTTAACGTTCGTATGTGAGTCAGAATGCAAACGTATAGTAAGCATTGAAACATTAGTTACGGTCTGTATTGTTAGTCTTTTGTATGAGCAATTTGTTCTTTTTCCTATCTCACCACTCACCACCAGGTGGTAGCCTGATCGTAAACAAAAGCCCCTAAAAGATGAGCCCGGAAGCGCTGTTTAATCTTAAAGCCGTTCAAGTGACTTTGCATTTTATCTCGAATCAAGACCACTTCAGTTGTATCAAAAACGATACAGGATTTCCGTCTTTATTGTCTTAAATATAAACACTGGTTTGCTACGAAATAATTTACGCACTAAACCAGGATGCACGAGGACCCTCGTGAATGTTAAAATATAATAGAAAATGCTGAGGCGATCGAATTTTTAACTTGAGAGCTTTTTTGTGTAAAACGCACACAAACAGACAAGTTAAAGTTAACAGGTCTGTGTTGTTCCCATATAACAATTATATAATCAATAAGGAAGCATCTAAGCAAGCGAAACCGGGGACATAACCTAGTGACAACATGTGGCCTGAAACATGTTCATAGACCCCAGGAACCTATCGTTAAGATGAGCCATAACTCGCAGCAGATGTCGAGACACGCCAGGACACAGCCGTGCCAAGGATACCGTCGATGTACTTTATATCAAACTTAATTCCTCATTATATTTATATCCATTTTTAAAATTTATATCTTCGAAGCTTCTTACGTCTTCAGCACTTATCACCACGTCAGCTATCCGCTGATGGAGGTTCCGTCAAAATCGAGCCCGCTGTTTCAGAGATTACTTGGAACAAACGGATGGATGAAAATTTTATATACTGAACGTTTTATATTAATAAAAAGGCAATTTTATTTGAGTCCACGGCTAAAAAGACAACTCAACCTCGCTACAGGAGACCTAGATTTTAAAACGAGTGATAAAAAATAAAACTGTCATCTACACAGACATGTCTGGAGCTTCAGACAGATTTGTTTTTGAAACGTATGAAGTGTGTTAAATACGTATAGTAACTAACCGACAGCGCCATCTATCGTCTGCGTCACGGGACTATACACATAACACAACTGTTACGTGACCCCGCTGGAACTATACGTCATGCCGGGATAGGTTCCAGCCTATACGTTATTCTGATAAGTCGGCTATATTATTGTGAAGTTTCATCAAAATCCGTCCAGTAGTTTTCACGTTAAAAAGTAACAAACAGACAAACACCCATCCTCGCAAATCTTCTCGATTTTATAATTTTATAAACATTCCTCACGAATATGTAATGAAAGAAAAATCGACAGAATCTAAGCTATACATCGATTCCTGACTTTGCTTTATATATATCTGAAACTAATTGTAGCAAAACATATACATAAGACGTTTTATGCAGAGATTCTGATGATATTATATGTAGGCTTGTAAAGATGTACGTATTTTTGTTAATGTTTAACATATAAACTATATAATGTCGTGGTGGCCTGGAGGCTAAAGGACCGCCTCTCACACGTGAGGGCGCGGGTTCGAAACCTGGCAAGTACCAATGTGATTTTTCATAGTCATATGTACTTTCTAACAGTGTTTAGACGCCACTGACGGACGGTGAAGGAAAACATCGTGAGGAAACCTGGACTTATAACTTCTAATTATAAGATTGAAATCGCCGACCTGTCTTGAGCAAGCGTGGTGATTAATGCTCAAACCTTCTCCATGTGAGAAGAGGCTTATGCTCAGCAGTGGGCTTCCGATAGGCTGATGATGATGATGATGATGATGTAAACTACTAAACGAATTGGATAAAAAGTTACTGTATTCTTATTTGTAGCTCACAAGTCAGAAGGACTTTGACTACGACTTATCCTGGAGTTAGTTGTCGTTTCTGCAGGATCAAGGCTTAACAGTTGTAGTGTGTATGAGGTCACGTGACTCCCTATAGCCGTCATCACCGATTGGCTAATATATGTATTGTTCCAGATTGTTGTTGTTCTCTCAGAACCCAATTTGTTAGTCCACGCGAATGAAGTCGCGGGCAACAGCTTGTGTATGTACAGTTTCGAAGCCAAACGGCAGAGTCCTATTACTAAACTATATATAACGTGTTAAAAAAAAATTTCTTAAAGATATTTAAAACTCAGTAAGGAGAATGATTCTGTTCATATATTCATACATTCTGCAAAAACATAACAATTTCTCTATGTAGCTATCGAGTAATGATTAGATGTAAAGTTTAGTACAAGCTCGCATTTAACTACACACGGAGCGTTTGACGTTTTACATTCAATGTACGCTAATGTGGTAACTATTCGAGTTGGGGTAAGCACGTTACTTACTGCTTAAAAAGAAGAATCTACGTCCGTACGATTCGATATTAATGGTTTTATAAAAAAATCTCTCTCTCCCTCCCTACACATATAACTGCTCGCTGCACGCGTCCTTGTGTCTGGTGTCCGATGTCACCATTGTGTTAGTGTCAAGTGTCCTGTATCGTATGTATTCTATTCTATTCTTGTAACGTTGTAGCGTCATTTAAACAAATAATTTAGTTTGAAATATTAAAACTAAATGTCTTCGCTTCCAACGTTTTAAAGTTTCGTCCTTATCCGTATATTGTGATGTGCTCACAAGAACAAATCACGCATATGAGTTTTTCAACCATATGCAACACGAAAAAGACTTGTTTCTTAAAATACATCTAAGTATATATCAATTTTCAACCTAAGCCGTTTGTAACTTGATGGTTGTAATGTGTAAATCGTACGAGCACGTGACCCTTGACCTGGTGGCCAATGGCTCGTGTCCCATCAATATCTTCCGCTCCCCTTCATCAGGGAACGTTTCTCTCCAGCAACCCACGTCAAACGCATTTGTCAAATAGATTTCTTAATGTTACGCTCACATATAATTCAAGTCATAAAAAAGTTATATGAACCAACTATTAAATATAAAAATTTATATAATATGATTTACTTTAAAAAAATATGATTAATGATTCCCTTTTCTTCAAGTTCTCGTTTGAAAAAACATATCATTATGTTGTACTACAATACTTATTAGATTTTACTTTAATATAAAATATATTTAAATAGTATTTCTTATAAAAGTTACACATACTAAGCCTTACGTAACGTAAATTAGTTGTCACTTATGTTTCTCTTATCCGTTTACGTACTACAAGTTTGCATCGCAACTGAAACGTCGCAAATGATAGTACCAACGTCAGCGTACGAATGAAATACAGAAAACTGTCTGTCTTTAGTTAAACTCGTACTAAGTTTACTTAATAATAATTCAAATTGCATATGACACAACTTCCAAACAAATATCTTTAGGAACTATCAGCGAACACGCAAACAATCATTCCAATATATATAACGAGTAAGTTATTACAGTGAGTTAAACTCCACAGTTAACTCCTTACGGTACTCGGATAGAGTATTGTTCGGTTAAACGTACCAGCGTTTAACTTAAAGATTTAACCATAACTTGTGTGACAGATACTGCACCGTCAAGAGAGTTTTAATACGACCTATTTAACGAAGTCCGTATTTAAAATAGACGAAGATGTATAAAAGTTAAGAAATTAAATCTTACCAGTGTTTAAAATTGATTTGGTCTGAGTTTCTGGACTTTATATTGATAGAGAGAGATAATTTCATCAAAATTGTTGATTAATTTGTTGTTAGTAATCGTTGGAATGAAATACACAGGAATGTTCGTCAAAAAAAATATATATACATACAAAAAACAACATAAACGAAAATACGTTTAATGTCTTGCAATTTTAAAGTCACAATAAGTTTTAAATAAATACTATTTGTCTGATAAAAAAATAAAACAATCTAAACGTCTGTCTGTAAGTAACATGACTGCTTTTTAATATATATGAATAAAAAACAAAGGCACAGCTTTTATGCTATATTTTGAGATTTCCTTTATATGAAAAAAAAAATGATCTCGTCTGTCAGTTATCACGGCTGCTGCAAAGTAACCTAACGTGGGGAGTTTAAAATAATAAAAATACCCGTAGTAATCTGTAAACATTAGTTTCATTTAAATACTCGCGAAATTCTCGGATGTCATTATTTGCTCGGTACGTTTAATACGAGGCGAGTAAGGGTTTCTAACTAGTCTGTTTAATGACGAGTATACTTATATCCGGATCGCGTGTTATTAAGTTTAAGTCATAACCGGCTCGGTACAGCGGCGACGTCCGCACCTGCCGTGATACGAACGAATTTTTGACAGTTGCTTTAATAGTTAATGTCCTGAACATGAACGACTGAAGACCAAAAAAAAGTTCTAGAAACGATCCCTGTGATCGGAATAGAAAGCAGGTATAATATGTATCTTGCGCGGAGATTCGTTAACGAAAACGTGTGAACTGTCCGTGTTTAGGTTAACGTTGCGAACGCGTTCTCAGATTACGTAGGTTTAACATATCATAGCATTAAGATAAATTTATCAGAAAAATCTTTATAGTATATATATTTATTTAATTAATAAAATTATGGAAACCAACTCTCAAAGTTAATTTTTTATATAGTAAAATAAATATGATGCAAAATTGTTTTATGTCGCGAGACTTAAAATGAAATTTGATGAAAGCGCCATCTGTTGAGACACGCGAGGAACCCCTAATTGTTCTATGATGCGTTCGTTAAAAAATTAATTTACGTCGTTTTAATAAAATTATGTAAAATAAGAATTATAGTTATAGAAATATATTCTTTTTAAATGTCAGAATAAAACCTGAATAATCCTAATAAAAAAATATATGATGGTGCCGAGTCTGATATAGTATACAACGAAAACAAAGTATTTAGTAAACGATTTATAATACTCGGAAGATTTTTTTTTTTATTGTATTAGAAAACTGTCAAAATAATAACAACACAGATTATAAACATACATATATTTTTATATTGCAATACATTCAGCCAAACATTTTTAAAACCACTTGTACTACAAACAAAAGAAAACTGTATTTTATGAACAACTCAGAAGAGAGAACACAAAAAGACAATTTATTACGTCCTTCGTTATGAATCAAATTTATTTCTTAGATAAGTAAACAAATCCTGCGGCGCCGACGAGTCTCGTGTGGTATTGATTGTGGGGAGCCCTTATGAGGCGGAGTGGCGCCAAACGTGCTGACAACAGTGGTTTAGGCTGCGTACATGATGGGTGACCGGCTACGTCGCTACGATTAGCTACGGCTGATGCTTTATGTACAAATATTCGTCCAGTTTTATCCGCGTTATCATGAAACATTTACTATTTTCGCTCGGTATACGATACTTACCTTGTATATCAAAATGTGACCTGTTACTAAAACACAGGTATTTATTTCGTATCCCCAAACAGAATCCCTTGTGAAAGCTTCAATATGCAGTAAAGATCGCGGGGTTCGCCGAGTATTTATGGTAATAAGGCCGTGTACAACCATCTAATACTTCAATATCGGAAAATTAGATTCGTTGTTTATTTTTAGTACGTTCAAGTGGGATTATTGGTTTAACAACAGCTCTCAGCGTTCACTCACACAGGTAACAACATTACGCCACTAACTCAATAAATATTTAACA
This sequence comes from Danaus plexippus, assembly GCF_018135715.1. Classification (NCBI taxonomy): domain Eukaryota; kingdom Metazoa; phylum Arthropoda; class Insecta; order Lepidoptera; family Nymphalidae; genus Danaus; species Danaus plexippus. The sequence goes on from NW_026869858.1 coordinate 1,498,809, forward strand.
AATTATGATGTCTTAAAATCGGCAATGAGAAAATGTGTTATTTGCGCCATAAAGATAAACGACAGATGACATTACGGACAGTGCTGCCATAACAATAAAATATTTATATTTCATTGTCACTATAAATTAATGAATTATGTATAAACATATAAAAACTCATAATAGAAGTATTTACATATATTTTAATGATTACTTCACGTTTTCTTTCCCTGTTATTTGTCGCCATTTTGATCTGAGAGTCGAGGCCGTTCTATTTCTCGTTCTTAACCATGAAAGCCATATAGTACGTAGGACGATAACCTCTTTTGTTTGATACGCGCCCTAACAGTGGATTGGTGTTTCGTTTATGGCAGAGACGTTTTTGTTACAACTCTGTAAATGTAAGGATTACACGCCGCGGCATGTGTTTACCAATCTAATAACACAGATATTTTTATAAAAGTATTTTTTCTTTTCTTTTATAGTGTTCATTATTAAGACAAACTTCTTAATAGTTTTAGATGTCTATTTCGGTAGATATTAAAACTATTGTTATTTCAGCTGCACAAATAAATAGAACTCTTGTTATCATTTATTTATTTATTAAAATATTTCCAAAATCCAAGTGTTAATAATTTTACCAGTTAAGACTTTAGAGATGAAAATAATGGCAGCTCTTCCGACGGGAAACACAATTACGACATATCTCCGCGAGTGGAGGCAAACCTCGTCGATAAAAGCTCTCTAATACCAAATATTAAACGTGGTTGTAAAATTGGAAGCAGATTGCCAAAACCCGTGATCGATAGAGAACAAAAATATAAAATAGTGTTTGACTTAACTCAGCCAATATTTTTGTTGATGATTTATGATAAGACTCATGCTATACAAATAATGATTTTAATTTCTAATGATTATTGACTTTAACTTAGTCTTACTTTATTGTTTTTTAGTATCGTTAAATAAATCTAAATAATAATGTTGCCAGCCATACTACCAACACAACGATTCTTCTCACCGGTTATTTGTATGGTCTGCTTGGCAAACACTATTTCAGTCCGAGTTTTATTTGCTTAAGGCTAAGACGCCTTCCAATATAAAATGACAAATTTATTTGCATCGAAGTAACTAATTGAATTAAATTATAGTTTGAATGTCGTTATGTTTATATCTTTAAATTGTTTTAAATTAATTATATTTTAAAATTTTATAT